>NC_058080.1:544207407-544507407 GCF_014858855.1 Bufo gargarizans | reverse complement strand
CCCTGTAATGTTTTTGTTGTTACTAGAAGTCAATCGACTAGTTACAGATACCCGAAATGGTGAAAAATGACATATAAAAGTATAACAATTAACGTCTCCTTGTGGCTGCCTGGCTGTCCCCATGCAGTATAACGTTTCCTTGTGGCCCCCATACAATATAGTGTCTCCTTCTGGCCCCAAGTGTTTTTTTTTCTCCTAAATGGGCATTTATCGCGATATATATCGTTATCGCAATAAATTTCTTAATATCGTCATTGTGGGAATATTTTTGATATCGTCCAACCCTAGTTCACACAAGTATTCTTATATCCTTCCTTTATGCTTAAATGGTCACTAACGTTTCCATAAATCAATAGTACAGGTGAGTATAAGAAACACTGTAAACTATCAGAGAAAAATACCTTGTTATCAAGTTATCAGCTGCCCCCACCATCCTTTACTAAACTAACATTCTCACAAATTCTGTGATAAATCCATCTACAGGGACCAATAATGGCTGCCTGTTCACTGATCTAGCAGATTACTCCATCCCATAGAAGTCTAGGGAGGGAGAGAAGAAGTGATGAGATAGACATACACACACAGACTCACAAGCAGATGCTGGAGCTTATAGCAAGTGTTATATCTCACCCCAAGTGCTTTATTCAAATCTATACTGCTCAGTACGTCTCTATAATGTCTTATATGGTGCTTCTGAGTGAGTGAGGGTTAGGGAGCAGAATCTCCTGTCTCTATGTGTAGTCTATGGGCAGACATCGTTCCAAGGTTATGTGCATCTAAGGTAAGTAACATAGTTGGTAAGGCTGAAAAAAAAAAAAAGACCTCTGTCCATCCAATTCAGCCTGTTATCCTGCAAAGTTGAAGGCAAAAAAAAAAGACTTGCGGTAGAAGCCAATTTTCCTTCCCCAGTCCAACCAGGCAATCAGAATAACTCTCTGGTTCAACGACCCTTCTCCAGAATTCTGGTAATTATGCAGGAGGTATATGGCAGAAGATGAGATGGGCCCATGAGCAGAGACACCCCCCATCCCCCCCCCCCCCCCACACACACACACTCTAATCTAGAACAAAGGGGCTGCTTACTATACAACCTCAGCAGTAAGCTCAACATGAGTTTGTCTATTTTCTTACATGTTACCAGATATTAGTCTGACAGATAACTGAAAGTATTATACATCTTCAGAGCTTCTTGACATGAGAACATGAGTAGATGTATGATTACTGGTGCCTGTCTCTTCCCCAGGGCAGCAAATGTCCTGTTTCTGTATCTGTTGCTTAATCTGCCAGGTTGGATTTTCGTAGTAAAGGGCACTTCTCTACTACCGGTGCTTCATAAATATGGCGTATGACCATTATGCCGTATTTGTCAGTGTATTTTCTCCAGAAACCTGGCATCAATAGATTGATAAATCTGCCTGCTGTGTTCTTGATTACGTAAATCATGCATTATTTCAAATGATGGATATTTTTGTGAATCCAGAAGAAAGTCAGTTGAATAGCTAGGTCCAAATTGTAAATTTTGTGTTCAGCCTGGGCTAGTATTGTGGTATTGGTAATTCATTACCCAGAATATTATGGGAAGATGCAGTCAACTGTGCTGCCCTGTGGTGGGCCAACAAAAACCTCTTGTCAATGGAACTATTATGGCATTCAGTGCTGTGTACTATGACATGACAGAAGGTACTGTGTAGCCAGACAATCATTTTCATGGTGGCATTGACATATAGTGTAGTTGTTTCTCTACAATACAATGCATCTGATTGATCACAGCAGTGAAATGTTACTCTGCTCCACATTCAGTGAAATGATTAGATGATGTTATTCCTAGCAGTATCTTTCTTACATTCCTTGTCTAGCAGAGAAGATAATGGAAATATACCGTAGTACTATGGGTGACTTTTTCTAAGACCGCATATTGCACACCAGCCTTAGGCTAGTTTCACACTACCCTTCGGGAGATCTGATGGACTGTTCCAGCAAGGAACAGCCTACCCTGCCTCTCTGGATCCGGCGTTGCCGAAAGCTACATGAATGCCCTCCGGCCTCATTAACTATACCAGCAGAGATCCGGCTGCAACCCGATAGATATGCTGAGAATCAGATGGACAATTACCGCTGCGCATAAAACTAGCAGTGTGAAACTACCCTTAAGCTGTTCCCCCCCTGGCGTCAGATGTCTCACAATTAATAAATGGTGCATGCCTCTTAAAGGGGTTGTCTAATGATGAGCGGCATAGGCAATATTGGAATTCACAATATTTTGCCAATTTTTGGCCGAATATTCGCCATAAAATCGAGAATTCGTCATCTCCAGTCTGTCTACTTGATTGCAAAAATCAGCAATGTAATATATTCGCGATAAATTCGCGATTAGAATATTCAACACTATTCGCGAATACAAATATATAGCACTATATTCTAAATATTAGTGAATTCTCGAAGTGGCGATATTCGCGATTAGAATTCGCAATTGTAATATTCAAGCTCAACACTACTTGCTGTTACTAAGGTGAGATGAGACACAGTCCTGACCACCTTCCGGGCCGGGAAACAGCAGAGCGCTCCAGCACTCTGCTGTTTCAGTAGCTCCCATTGCTGTGCATTAAAAGCTACTGAAACAACGTAGCACAGCAAGCTATGGTGTTTCCCTAACTCGCTTGTTGTGCTATGCTGTTTCAGTAGCTCTTATGCACATCAATGAAAGCTACTGAGACAGCAGAGTGCCCCCGAGAGCTCTGCTGTTTCCCGGCAGGGAAGTGGTCAGAACTGTGTCTCATCTCGCCTTAGTAACGGCGATATGAGACAAACCCCTTTAATAATTATGGCGCATGTCTGCAGGTTCGTGCACCAAAACGCGAACCACACCAGCAAGGGAGCTATCGTAGATTTCTGCAGTAATTTATAACAGTTTACTGCCATTAATTATAGCAAATGTGAAAACCCTGCATCACCTGCTCCAACCAGGGCTCTAAACCCCCCAAAAGTTTGCACAAGTATGCTGTGCACCAAACTTTGCAACTTTTTAGCACCAGTTTTCTGGCCTACATGGGGATAATAAATGTCCTTCTATATGTTTTTCATTAGTCTTAACCTTGTAACCCATATATTCTGATTCTTTATGCATTTATCTGGCTACATAAATTATTCCTTGGCTTGCACATTTGCTTTTATTTGCATAGGCATCTACACTTTAAGTATAAAATGTGATGCCTGTTATTTCTAGCAGAATGTTTGTTTTTTTAATAGCTGACAGCTCATAATTTTAACCGTGTTTGCTTCTATCCTAACATATTTTGTCAGATACAACTATGTGTTAACTTTTACATTATGTGTTCCCTAAGCTGCAAGACCGCATGATTAGTTGCTCTCTCCATAGGTGGATCCTGGAGTTCTGTGGATTGGCCCCACCTACTAGCAGTGATAGTGAATCTACCAGCATCTCCTTCATAGGAAAGTGGTAAGACATTATCAGATACTAATCTGCAGGATCATTTGCAATCCATAAAGACATCTTCTTACCCTTGGGGGTCATCTACAAAGCATACTCAAATGCAAGTACTAAGAGAACACGTTTCCAGGCAAAGCTGCAAGAGCAGTACTTGAGAGGTCAGTGTCTGTGCCACATATGGTGTGCAGTTGTGGGTGTATATGCTATGTACTGAAAAGATATATGTGTTTTGTAAGTTGCATATGCTTTATAGAAGTACAGTTTGTGCTGTAATTGCTATTTTCTTTTTTAGAGTTATTCATGTAGCTTGTGGATATAGTAAACACAGGGGGGTACACAGATCTCATAGGGCACCATTGTAAAACTTACTATGGGCCCCTTGCACCTTCCAGTTTTCCAGAATGCATGTGTCCAGAACTCCAAGGCAATGTGGAACACAAATTGTGGGGCCCCTGATTTCTGATGAATTTCTTTTTTTTTTTTTTATTAAGCAAAAGAAATACATTTATAAATCTCCCCATACAGCTCCATGTCTGCAGCTTTATAGAGTATTATACAAATGTCTGTCTGAAGCCACCACTAGGGGGAGCTCAGTGTGTAGAAATAAATACAGTTGCCATTGACTTAAATGGAAGCTGCAAAAATATTTGCATTGAGCTCCCCCTAGTGGCGGCTAATTGAAAATGCTATGTTTTCATGTTGGTACAAAAGGAGGACTTCAGTGCCAGGCCTCCACCCTGCCCCACGAGCTGCATAGCAGTCACATGGTCTGCCTCTGTGTAAGGTACTGTACGCAACTGAGTAGACACACAGTGCCTTGAAAAAGTATTCATACCCCTTAAACTTTTCCACATTTTTTCATGTTAGTTTGTTAGTAAACATTAGTGATCAAACAGCATCATGAAAACCAAGGAACACGCCTGACATGTCAGGGATAAAGTTCTGGAGAAGTATAAAGCAAGGTTAGGTTATAAAAAAAAAAATATATATATATATATATATCCCAAGAAGCTCCGAACATCTCATGGAGTACGGTTCAAACCATCTGAAAATGGAAGGAGTATGGCACAACTGCAAACCTACCAAAACATGGCCGTCCATCCCATTGAGAATCTGTGGAACGACTTGAAAATTGCTGTTCACAAGATGGTCCCCATCAAATCTGACTGGCCCAGATTTACTTATCCTATAGATTGTGAGAGCCTATCTAGACATCCATCAGATTAATCACAGGGGCTCAGGCTGGATGAAAAATCTGTTGCAGGGATAGACACTTTTCTATGACTCTATACCAACTTTGAGAGGGAATTTTAAGTCTGAATTGTGGCGCAATTTTGATGCAAAACAGCACATCTTACTGCACAACCCCTTACCCATGAAGCCCCATCCCTGTTTAGGACAAAAGTATAAAAACCCTAGTTGCCCCAAACTTTTCCAAAGTTGAGCCAATTTGCCCAACTTTTTTTTTTTTTTTTTTTTTTTTTTTTTTTACATATTTTAGGTGTATACACATTAGTAGATTTGAGGCATTGTGTTTTCACTGTGAAGTATCCAGAACAGCTGACGGTGGTTATAATGCAATAACCGCTTCTCAAGGTGACAAATGTTCTCATTCAAAAATTAATCTATGCAAAAGCCAATTTTTGTGGTTGTGGTGAAAGAAAGCAAATACACTGATGGGAAGGGTTCTCATCATCCAATCACAGAAGCAAACTCAAACTGTCACATCATAGCATGTATTAACTTTCTCTACATCAGGCATCCTCAAACTGCGGCCCTCCAGCTGTTGCAAAACTACAACTCCCAGCATGTCCAAACAGCCTACAGGTATCAGCCTACAGCAGGGCATTGTGGGAGTTGTAGTTTTACAACAGCTGGAGGGCCGCAGTTTGAGGATGCCTGCTCTACATAATAAATTCTATTTGCTGAAGTGAGGCAACCCCTTTTGAAAATCTAGACTGTACTCTTTAGGCTACCTGCAGAAAATCCACACTGATTTCCGTGTGAATTTATGTGCATTTTTGCACCAAATTTGCACCAAAATTCTCATGTGTTACTTGCTGTTTTTGGTGCAGATGATACCAATGAAAACTAAGAAACAATGAAAGTTGTCCCATAAAAATAAAGCCCTTACACAGCTCTAGAGAACGAACAATAAAAAAGTTATGGGTCTTGGGATAAGGCGATACAAAAACATTTTCTGATTTAAGGGGTTTTATTGTGCAAAAATAGTAAAACATAAAGAAACTAAGTATTTGGTATCACTGTTATTGTACAGACCCAGAGAAGTTATGGTATTTATTTTTTATTAATTAATTTTTATTTTATATCCAAAGCATAAATTTTTTTTTGTCTAGTCACCTGACATATCTCAAGATACATGGTGTGAGGTGTTGAAGGGGTTCTCTGGGATTTACTTATTGATAACCTACAGTGGCATGCAAAAGTTTGGGCACCCCCTGGTCAAAATTACTGTTACTGTGAACAGTTCAGTAAGTTAATGACCTCCAAAAGGCATAAGGTTAAAGATGACACATTCCATTTGTATTTTACATTTTAAAAATAAATAAGGAAAAGGGCCAGAAGTAAACGTTTAGGCACCCTGCATGGTTTGTACCTAGTAGAACCTCCTTTGGTAAGTATCACAGCTTATAAATTATTTTTGTAGCCAACCAAGTGTATTTCAGGTATTCCTTGAAAAAGTCTTCCAGTTTTGTGAGATTCCTGGGCCATCTTGCATGTACTGCTGTTTTGGGGTCTATCCACAGATTTTCAATGATGTTCAGATCAAGGGACTGTGAGGGCCATGGTAAAACCTTCAACTTGTGCCTTTTGAGATTAGTTTCAGGTTGGTATTCCCTCAGTTTGAAGAAGGTACTCAGGAGACAGGTGCTCGGGATTGCTAGAAAGGCAAATCAGAACCCCCTCTTGACTGCAAAAGACCTTTAGGAAGATTTAGCAGACTCTAGAATTGTGGTACATTATTCTGCTGTTCAGCGACACCTGCACAAATATGGCCTTCATGAAAGAGTCATGAGAAGGAAACCTCAAATTCAGCAGCAGAAGTTGATGCATTTTGGAAACTAGTTCTGTTGACCTATAAAGTTAAAATAGCACTCTTTGGCCACATTGAGCAAAGGTATGTTTGGAGAAAAATGGGCACAGAATTTCATGAACAAAACACCTCTCCAACCACTAAGCCGGGGGGTGGATCAATCATGCTTTGGGGTTGTGTTGCAGCCAATGGCACAGGGAATATTTTGCAAGGAGAGGGAACAATGGACTCAATGAAATTCCAACAAATTCTAGAAGCAAACATAACACCAACTGTAAAAATAAAGCTGAAGTTGAAAAGAGGATTAGTTAGTTAGTGAGCTAGTGATCATCTGGTAGTCTAATTTTGCCCCTAATTGCCTGATGAACAAGCAGACACTTGTTCATCGGGCAATCAAAATTTTTAGACAGGTTAAGGCCTCTTTCACACTTGCGTTGTCCGGATCCGGCGTGTACTCCACTTGCCGGAATTACACGCCGGATCCGGAAAAACGCAAGTAAACTGAAAGCATTTGAAGACGGATCCGTCTTCAAAATGCGTTCTGTGTTACTATGGCAGCCAGGTTGCTATTAAAGTCCTGGTTGCCATAGTAGTGCGGGGGAGCGGTATACTTACAGTCCGTGCGGCTCCCGGGGGGCGCTCCAGAATGACGTCAGAGCGCCCCATGCGCATGGATGACGTGCCATGCGATCACGTGATCCATGCGCTTGGGGCGCCCTGACGTCACTCTGAAGCGCCCCCGGGAGCCGCACGGACTGAAAGTATACCGTTCCCCACTACACTTTACCATGGCTGCCAGGACTTTAGCGTCCCGGCAGCCATGGTAACCATTCAGAAAAAGCTAAACGTCGGATCCGGCAATGCGCCGAAACGACGTTTAGCTTAAGGCCGGATCCGGATCAATGCCTTTCAATGGGCATTAATTCCGGATCCGGCCTTGCGGCAAGTCTTCAGGATTTTTGGCCGGAGCAAAAAGCGCAGCATGCTGCGGTATTTTCTCCGGCCAAAAAACGTTCCTATCCGGAACTGAAGACATCCTGATGCATCCTGAACGGATTTCTCTCCATTCAGAATGCATTAGGATAAAACTGATCAGGATTCTTCCGGCATAGAGCCCCGACGACGGAACTCTATGCCGGAAGAAAGGAACGCAGGTGTGAAAGAGCCCTAAAAATATTATTGTTTGCATGCGGCAGATCATGGTGTCTAATCACGATCCGCTGCCGGCAAACAATGATTCAGTATGAGGACTAGCAATGGTATGATTGCTCCTCCCTATACTGTGGAGGAGATCGCTGCATAAATAGCAGTGGTATCCTCTGCTAGACAGCAGACAATTGCCGGGAATGAACACTTACTTCCCGTCAATTGCCTGTTAAATCTGGTTGTCTAATATAGCCTATATTGTTCTCCTTAGGGAGAGTGGAATAAGCCACTTCCAGACACCTCTGGCAGTGGCTTATCTCCTGTGAGAACAAAATGGTTGAGCGTGTTGAAATTCAACTACCCGGTTCTTCAATTAATATATACACAAAACAATTGATGGTCGGCCAGTCCTGGCCGAAATCAGCAGGTTTGGACAGAGGTCACCTAATATGCGGACACTAAAGTCCTTTTCTGATGGTAAATAAATATATTTTATCATTTTGTGTTCTATTCTTCAGAGGAAATTATAAAAAAGAGCATGTCTACATGCACAATATAGTTTTATCTTTTAATTGCTACTCAAAATAGCAGGGACGGTGAAAGGTTTATGCAGTTTTATATACTACAGATGGATACTCCACTTCCACCATGTCTTTATTATACATTCTAATGAGAGTGGCCTTCTTTCATTATTTTCATTGTGTGCTACAAAATTTGTCAATTTCAGTGATGCTTTTGTACTCTCTTCTCTTCTGACAGCACAGCACAATGGAAGATGTTGTTACTATATAACGTAAAGATTACAGTAATAATAGTGAACGGTATCTCTCACAACATTGGAAGATGCTCTGCAGAATAATTTATTACAAGTTAGTGAGACCAATTTAGAGTCAGTTTGGGTTACGTTGCAGTTTGATAATCATAAGGTAACTTGTGTAGGTGTGATATATAGACCGCCTAGCCAAATCAACAAATTAAATGATCTACTAGTTAAGGAAATGGCTAAAATGACATTGAAAGGGGAAGTTATCATTATGGGAGACTTTAATCTTCCTGATGTAAACTGGAAAACCAAAATAACAAGTTCTGCCAGGAGTACAGATATTCTAAATTCCCTACTGGGATTATCTCTACAGCAAGTAGTGGAGGAGCCAACCCAGAAAGAGGCCATTTTAGATTTAGTATTGACAACTGGGAAATTGGTATCTGATATTACTGTAGGGGAAGCTTGGGATCTAGTGATCACCAGTCAGTGTGGTTTACT
Source organism: Bufo gargarizans (assembly GCF_014858855.1). Taxonomy (NCBI): domain Eukaryota; kingdom Metazoa; phylum Chordata; class Amphibia; order Anura; family Bufonidae; genus Bufo; species Bufo gargarizans. The sequence continues at coordinate 544,498,494 of NC_058080.1, read as the reverse complement.
ATAAGTACAGTGACCAAGTCACACCACCCAAAAACAAAAGTTTTAGATTTTAGAAAAACTGACTTTTCTCAAATTAGATTAGAGGTATACGAGTCCCTATCAGATTGGAACAGTTTCAATGGAGTCCAGGAGAAATGGGACTACTTAAAAGTGGCAGTATTGAAGGCAACAGATAATTGCATCAGGCTTTGTCAGTAAAAGCAAAAAAAAGGAAGAGACCACTGTGGTACTCAGCAGAAGTGGCCAAAATCATTAAAAACAAAAAGATAGCATTTAGTAATTATAATTTTAAAAAAACACGGATAACAGGCAAATGTATAAGATTAGGCAGAGAGAGGCCAAGCAAGTTATAAGAGCTTCTAAAGCACAGGCAGAAGAGAAATTAGCTCAGTCAGTGAAAAAAGGCAATAAGACATTCTTCAGATACATAAATGAAAAAAGGAAACTAAAACAAGGAATTACCAAATTAAAAACAAAAGAAGAAAGGTATATGGAAGAAGATAAAGAACTAGCTGACTGCCTCAATGAATACTTCTGTTCAGTTTTTACAAAGGAAAATTAAGGAAAAGGACCAGATGGGATACACCCAAAGCTATTAAAAGAGCTTTGCAGTGAACTATCAAAACCATTAACAGATTTATTTAACCAATCACTGGTAACGGGAAATGCTAGCAGAATGCTTGGGTGTATAGGGAGAGGCATTACCAGTAGAAAGAGGGAGGAGCTCATGCCGCTCTACAGAGCACTAGTGAGACCTCATTTGGAGTATTGTGCGCAGTACTGGAGACCATATCTCCAGAAAGATATTGATACTTTGGAGACAGTTCAGAGAAGAGCTACTAAACTAGTACATGGATTGCAGGATAAAACTTACCAGGAAAGATTAAAGGACCTTAACATGTATAGCTTGGAAGAAAGACGAGACAGAGGGGATATGATAGAAACTTTTAAATATATAAAGGGAATCAACAAGGTAAAAGAGGAGAGAATATTTTAAAAGAAGAAAAACTGCTACAAGAGGACATAGTTTTAAATTAGAGGGGCAAAGGTTAAAAAGTAATATCAGGAAGTATTACTTTACTGAGAGAGTAGTGGATGCATGGAATAGCCTTCCTGCAGAAGTGGTAGCTTCAAATACAGTGAAGGAGTTTAAGCATGCATGGGATAGGCATAAGGCCATCCTTCATATAAGATAGGGCTAGGGACTATTTATAGTATTCAGTATATTGGGCAGACTAGATGGGCCAAATGGTTCTTATCTGCTGACACATTCTATGAGTGAACATTTAAGCATGAGGCCTTAACTTACTGCACATGGCTTGTTAAGTCTGAGCAGGCTTTAAATATATTTCACTGAATGGCTTGGAGTAGAGTGACAAGAACAGAGAAGAGTCCGATAAATATTTTATGGCAGTTATCAAGCATGCATTGGTTGCTGTTTTTAAAGGGGTTTTCTGGGCTTTTAATATTGATGACCTATCCTTGGGATAGGCAATCAATATCTGATCGGAGGGGGTGCCAGGTGTCAGACCACCGCCGATCTGATACTGAGGAGACTGTGTGTGCACGTGCCGTCTCCCTTCTATTCTAAGAGGCGAGGACAGGTGGCATAGAGTCAATATGGCAGAATCCAAGCATGGGAGGTCAGGAGCTACACAGCTGGAAACCTTTTGCTTGGCCACTTTACCATGCATGCACATGCGCATTGGATATCTTCTGCCGATACCATGAGTCTCTCTTGCCCTGATGATGACGTCGCGCCGATGCAGGCACAGTGAGCACCATAGGACGCCGAACTAGTACAGCATGGATCTAGTATGATGGGTGAGCGTACCATGAGCACATGCACTTTATTCTAATCATGAATTAATGATTAACTCACTTTATCATGTACACATTAGTTTTTTGTCTAGATCAGAGTGCTGATTTGTTTGTTTGTTTTTTCCATTACTGGTTGAGGGATTTTGAACATCTTTTATGTTACTGATATGTGATGTCGTTTTTTTTCTCTCCAGCTGTGTAGAGAGTAAATTTACCATCAGGATTCGGCATGGATTAGCATCCAGCTCACTAAGTTACTTAACGTTGTTTTATGGTTGTAATGTCCTACAAACATGTTGCAGTAAATGCTAAACGTTTGCTGTAGCATGCATCATAGACAAAATGATATATTTAATATATTATCACATTAAATAGGGTCATTTTTCAAAGTGGAACAGATGTAAACAGGAAGAGCATATACAATGAAAAAGACCTAAGTATCAAAGGATAAATCAAACCCATTTTCAACAGGAGGACATTCACTATTATACTTATGCAAATAAGCCTCTCTAGTTCCAGAGATATGTGGTAATGCACTCCTCCTGTGAAATATGAGGATATTGGGAGACATAGGAAAAGAGCTTTTATTTAGAGCTCTAAGGTGGCGTCTAGAAGCTGTACATTTCACAGTAGGGATGCATTATTCCCTATAGTAGGTGTATACGCAGCAATTTTGTGACTAACAAAAACATTTTACTGCCTTAATTGTCATTGTGTTGTATTATGCTTTATATGCCAATGTTTGAACCATTTATTTTATAGGGTTTCATTTTTTTTTATTTTTCTATTTAATGTGGATAAGAAAAATTGACAGGATCATCTACTCTTACAAAATGTGGGTTGATTTAAATTAAATCCAAGGTCCCTATATCTGCACAAAACTGTCTATCATGTCTGGCCTGGTTACCTCAATCTTCTCTTTAAAGATGAGATCAATCGTACTGTTAAAGGAGTTGTGTAAGATCATTATAAATCTCAGACAAGAGGTAAAGTAGTTTAAAATAAAAATCATATACTCGCCTCTGTCTCCAGCGCTGTTTTCTGAGGACAGTGAATGCAGTTGCAGAGGGATTCAAACCTAGCCCCATAAGAGCGAATACAGAGCTCCATAGAGAGCAAACTTTTGGGCAAGATGTTAATTGATTTACACTGTTTATTGTCACAGTGCATAATGTGTTGTCACATAGAAATACAAGTATAAACATGTAATGTAATTCGTACCTCTCACTCCCGTCTTCAAGACTTTTCTCGAGCTGCACCTACTCACTGGAATACTCTGCCCCGGAATACTAGGTCAATTCATAACTTCTCTACCTTCATACTTGCCTTAAAAACGCATCTTTTCAGGCAGGCTTATCAAGCTACCTAAACTGACTATTCCCCGACTAAACCTTTCCCCCACCAACTCCTCTGGCCTAAACTCGATCCTCTAGTACTCCCAAACCCGAAGCAGATCCGGCACCACTCCTGTCAGTTCAATAATGGCTCAAATCCTACTTATCACAATCAACTACCTTATGTGTCACCCCCAATTCCTCATAGATTGTAAGCTCTTGCAAGCAGGGCCCTGACTCCTAGTGTTTTAGTTGCATATTAGCCAGATACTTTTGTTTTGTACATGAACCCTATGAATTTGTAAAGCGCTGCGGAATATGGTGACGCTATATAAATAAATTTTATTTTTATTATTAATGCCTTAATACAGGCGTCATATTAGAAACTCTCGAATATGGGGACTTTTTAAACTATTGCTTAACGCAGTGGTCGGCAACCCGCGGCTCGCGAGCCACATGCGGCTCTTTTGATCCTTAGATGCGGCTCTTTGGTTCGGGCTGGCAGGTGGGCGGCCTTTCTTGCAAAATGTCAAGCTTTCAAAATGTCCGTCATGTGCCTCCTGCCCCCTCTGTCTGCTCCTTCCACTTTATGAATGAAGCAGGCAGGCGGGGCAGGAGGCGCATGACGGAGGGTGAGATGTCACGCTGCGCACAGCAGCAGAAGGGCGGGCAGCGGCGGACTTTCAGCAGAACACCGGCCATGTGAGGAGTGGTGAAGAGGCCGCCGCTCAGGTCCAGGAGGAGCGAAATGTCCTGCAGCAGAAAGGTAGGAGCTGCCCCCGGTGTGTGCACTGGCCCCACCGCAAGTGTCCCTGCCTCCTCCCTTCCCCCCCCACTAATACATTACTTTACTTACTGGAGGGCACTTATGGGGGATATCTGTGGAGGGTACTTATGGGGGATATCTGTGGAGGGCACTTATGGGGGATATCTGTGGAGGGCACTTATATAGCATCTTATGCTATATATGTGTCATCCACAGATATCCCCCATAGGTGCCCTCCACAGATATCCCCCATAAGTGCGTCATCCACAGATATCCCCCATAAGTGCGTCATCCACAGATATCCCCCATAAGTGCGTCATCCACAGATGTCCCCCATAAGTGCGTCATCCACATTACATCCACATCTGCAGACAAGTTTAATAAAAGTAAAAAATGATAAAGATAAAATGAAATAATAATCAAGATCCAAATAAAAGAAAGTACATATAAAAGTATGTAAAAACACACTCTGGGCTCATGCCCACGAATGTAAGGGCGCCGTGCCTGTGCTGCGGACCGCAAATAGCGGTCCGCAATGCACGGACACAGACCATGGGGCAGCTGCATGAGGATCGCGGACCCATTCACTTAAATGGGGTTCGCGATCCGCATCCGACTGCCCGCACCGCAAAAAAAGTAGCGCATGCTGAAGTGAATGGGTCCATGATGCGGGCTGCACACGGTCGTATGCAGCCCGCATCATGGACCCATTCACTTCAATGGGTCCAGGATCCGGGATATGAGTGCTACAGTGTGCTTCCGTGGTGCTTCTGGCTGTGCCTCCGCACCGCAAAAAAGTAGTGCATGCGCTACTTTTTTGCGGGCTGTAGGCACAGCCAGAAGCACCACGGAAGCACACTGTAGCACTCATATCCCGGATCCTGGACCCATTGAAGTGAATGGGTCCTTGATGCGGGCTGCACACGGCCAGTGCCCGTGTATTGCGGACCCGCCGTATGCGGCCTGCAATATTGCAACGGCGGGCACACGGTCATGTGCACGAGCCCTAATAGTCCTCACTGGTACTGTTGACGCAATATTTTAGGTTTTAAAAATGTGGCTCTCGAAATAAATTTCAATCGTGGTTTTGGCGATATTTGGCTCAGTTGAAAAATAAAAGGTTGCCCACCACTGGCTTAACGTCTTAAATTTATACTCGGGTAGTATCTATGCTAAACCTGACAATAAAAGAGAATAAATCATAGATTACTTTTTACTCTTTAGTAAGTGATTTAAAAAAGGTCCACATGAACAATATAATGAAATGTTATAGTGATGTTATCTCAATTTGTGGTCTTAGAAGGTGTATGTAAGTTACTACTCATGAAAAAATACTTGCTGTGTATTTTCTTGAATGCTGACTACTTGCCTATTTTTCAATAGGGCAGTGCTATGATTTGTCACTGCAGCTTAGCTGCATTTAATATAAATCTAAACTAGTCTTAAAGAGGCTCTGTCAGCATGATCAACCCTATTAAACCAAGGCATACTAACTGGTAGGGTTCATCATGCTGATTAAAACAATACTTTTCTTTTGTCTCTATGCTTAACAGCTGCAGAAATATCTGTGTTGTTATTTATATGCAAATTAGCAAGTTTGGGCACCAGTAGGCAGGGCTGAATCCTTTGAGCACAGCTTTGTAACCCCCTATACTCTGTACACATCCCCCTTCCCTTTGATTGACAGGTCTAGACACGCTGAGGGCAGAGATGTGTCCTGGTATGTACATATCATATACAGTACATATTATAGAATTACCACTAGAGATTAGCACATCTCAAAAATTTGATTTGCCTAATTTTCCGAAAAAATTAGATCCGAATTTATTTGTGGTGAATCACGTTAAAAAACAGCTATTTCCTGGCTACAGAGAGCCTGTAAAGTGGTGTAGAACACTGTGTCTTGCAGTAACACGCATAGGGAGTGTGCTGTGGTAGTGAAACAATACTGTGATGCAGATGACAGGCGTCGCTGTTAGAATCACTTCACACTTCACTAATTTAGTCAATTATGAAGCCAAAACTGACCAAATAACTCAAGTATGAACTCGGCCTAACAGGTCAATGTTAGCGCCAGGTATAAAGAATCATGCAGAGGCCCAAGATCCTACTATAGCGTGAAAGAGCGCACTCCTTTTACACCATCGTCAACTGATTCCACATAGATGTCTACAGAACTGGTTCTATTAAACGCTTATACAAGTAGAGCCCCCCTCAGAGTGAAGAGAGTGTCAGCAGTAAGTTTGTTTTGACGTCACTAATTATTTTGCCATTCCTCTGATCTGTCAGAACAATAACCCCCAAAAAACGGATCCTGTCTGTTGAGCATCCGCCTTTACTAGCCAATAATCCATCAGTATTGCTAAAGCCCCCCCGAAAAACTGGAGTGAAACCAAAACAAAGATGACACACGACTGGAATTTTTGTATGTCTTCTGTGTTTTGTACCCACTTCTGCTTTTGGCTACCAAATCATTATCCAATTCTGATGCAAAATGCAGGCCTTACAGCTGATACATAGACAGGATCCGTTGTGCATCTCATTTTTCCTTCCTTCTGACAGATCAGAAGAACGGTCAAATAAATGATGTCAACTAGGCCAAAAAGGCAAAATAGTGGCCCAGTCATGGAGTGGGGAGGGTGGGAACAGCATGAGAAATCCACAGTGGCCCAATGACTGTCATAGATGTAGTAGTGGAGAAAACCAAAAGACAACAAGAAGGAAGAGGAAAGACACTAGGCCTCACCACTAGGCACGGAAAAGGGTCACCACCTATAAAACCCTGCTCCTGGCCCTAACTCCTATCCGTATTGGCACCTCTTGGTGGTAGAGATGCCCATACACAGGAACCTAAAAAACCCTTGGATGCCCTAAAGGTAATGACAGGGCAGAGACAACCCATTCCTCCCCTGGTAAAGGAACCAGCGTCTCGCTGAGGCCTAGTAAACAACCAGGGGGGGGGGGGGGGATACAAAACACAACAAGCGAAGCACTTAACTTCTGAGGATGCTGGATGAACAGGACTTCAACAAGAACCACACTCAAGCTCTTCCAAAACCAAATGAAGCTATCCAGAGCAAGTAGTGATGGGTAAAGTCAGACTAAATAGGGAGATGTAAAGGTCACATGATTCAAACCTGAACAAGAGGTGTGGATATAGCAGCAACACACAGACAAAGTGAAACCAAAAGAGGCTGTCAGATCACTCATGTGCAGTCAGTCTTTCAGACCTAACACCTGCCACAGGTGTGACAGTACCCCCCCTCCCCCCCCTCTACGGGTGACCTCCGGGCACCCAGGACTGACCTTATCAGGATGAGCTCTGTGGAATGCTCTTACCAGACGATTAGCATTAACATCAGTTGCTGGAACCTACATCCTCTCCTCTGGGCCGTACCCTCTCCAATGAATGAGATACTGGAGGGATCTCCGGAGAACTCGGGAGTCCACAATCCTGCTGATCTGAAATTCTAAATTGCCGTCCATCATGACAGGAGCGGGAGGTAAGGAGGACGGCTCAAAAGGTTTGACACATTTCTTTAACAACGATTTATGAAATACGTTAAGGATTTTCAAAGCCTGAGGAAGTTCAAGATGGAAGGCTACAGGGTTAACAATGGCAGAGATCTTATATGGACCAATAAATCTTGGGCCCAACTCCCAAGAAGGTACCTTTTAAGTTTAATGTTTCTTGTAGACAACCACACAGAATCGCCCACTCTCAGGTCCGGACCACTCATACGTCTCCTGTCAGCTGCACGCTTATACCTGTTGCCCATCTTTTTCAGTTTATTTTGGATTTTTCGCCAAATAGAAGACAAAGAAGAGGAAAATTGTTCCTTGGGAATGCCGGAATTTTAAGCACCAGAAAATGTACCAAACTGTGGATGGAACCCATATGCCCAAAAAATGGCGACTTATCAGTGGATTCCTGTCTACGGTTATTTATAGCAAACTCCGCTAACAACAAAAATGAAGACCACTCTTCCTGATCTCTGAAACAAAACATCTCAAGTAAGTCTCTAGATTCTGATTAGTGCATTCCATCTGTCCGTTCGACTGAGAATGAAAAGCCGAAGAGAAGGACAATTGTACATACAGACGAGTACAGAACGCTTTCCAGAATCTGGAAACAAACTGAGTCCCTCTATTGGACACCACATCAGAGGGAATGCCATGTAGTTTCACGATGTTGTCGACAAACGCCTGTGCAAGAGTTTTAACATTGGGTAGACTAGGTAATGCAATAAAGTGTGCCATTTTACTAAAACAATCGACTACCACCAGAATCACGTTTTTTCCCGAAGAATTCAGTAAATCTGTGATAAAATACATGGAAAATGAGTCCAAGGTCTGGACGGGATGGGCAATGGAAGCAGAGATCCGGAAGGCCGAGTATGTGTCACCTTAGCACGTGCACAGGTACCACAGGCTGACACATAGTCCTCAACACACTTACGCAACCCCGGCCACCAGAATCTGCGAGAGATGAGATCGACAGTCGATCTGCCCCCCCCCCGTATAGTGATGTTCCTCGACCACCTTGTGACGTAATTCAGAAGGAACAAACAACTTCCCCAGAGGACAAGAATCCTGTGCATCTCCCTGGGCCTCCAACACCTCTGCCTCAAGGTCGGGATATAGGGCGGATATAACTACCCTTTCAGACAATATCGGACCAGGATCTTCCAAGTCACCTTCCCCCCCAGGAAAGCTACGCGACAAAGCATCAGCCTTGACGTTCTTAACCCCAGGGCGATAGGTGACGATGAAATTAAATCTGCTAAAAAAACAACAACCATCTGGCCTTCCTTGGGTTCAGTCGCTTAGCCGACTCCAGGTAGGCCAGATTCTTGTGCTCTGTAATTACCATAATAGGATGAATTGCTCCTTCCAACCAATGTTGTCATTCCTCGAACGCCAACTTAATGGCCAGCAATTCCCCATTTCCCACATCATAATTTCTTTCAGCAGTCGAGAGTTTTTTAGAGAAACATGCACATGGGCGCCATTTATTGGGTGAAGGACCCTGCGTCAAGATTGCTCCTACCCCTACATCAGAAAGCGTCAACCTCAACAATAAATGGCTGAGACACGTCCGGTTGCACCAAAATAGGGGCCAAAGCGAAACATACTTTCAAGGCAAAAAAGGCCTGTAATGCAGCATCAGACCAGATAGAAATATCAGCACCCTTCCTAGTCATGTCTGTTAAAGGTTTAACCACCGTTGACTAGTTCAAGATAAATTTACAGTATTAGTTGGTAAACCCCAAAAACTGCGTAAGCGCCTTCAGATTTTTGGGTCGATCCCAGTCCAACATGGCACGGAGCTTCTTGGGATCCATACGAAAACCTGAGGATGAGAGCAGGAAACCCATAAATTGAACTTCCTGTACAGCAAACACACACTTTTCCATCTTGGCATACAACTTATTCTCTCTTAGGATCGGCTACTTTCACACTAGCGTTCGTCGGTCCGCTCGTGAGCTCCGTTTGAAGGGGCTCACGAGCGGACCCGAACGCTTCCGTCCAGCCCTGATGCAGTCTGAATGGATGCGGATCCGCTCAGACTGCATCAGTCTGGCGGCGTTCAGCCTCCGCTCCGCTCGCCTCCGCACGGACAGGCGGACAGCTGAACGCTGCTTGCAGCGTTCGGGTGTCCGCCTGGCCGTGCGGAGGCGTGCAGATCCGTCCAGACTTACAATGTAAGTCAATGGGGACGGATCCGTTTGAAGATGCCACAATATGGCTCAATCTTCAGGCGGATCCGTCCCCCATTGACTTTACATTGAAAGTCTGGACGGATCCGTACGAGGCTATTTTCACACTTAGCTGTTATATGCTAAAATAATGCAGACGGATCCGTTCTGAACGGAGCCTCCGTCTGCATTATTATGATTGGATCCGTTCAGAACGGATCCGATCGAACGCTAGTGTGAAAGTAGCCTTACACCTGTCTCACATGATCCTGATGAGTCTCCATATTAGGCGAATAAATTAGTATGTCATCAATGTATACAACTACAAACCTCCCCACCAGATGATGAAAATGTCATTGACAAAGTGTTGAAAAACCGCAGGAGCATTGGTTAACCCAAAGGGCATGACCAGGTTTTCAAAATTACCCTCAGGGGTATTAAATGTGGTCTTCCACTCATCCCCCTCCTTGATCCTTACCAAATTATATGCCCTACCCCCACAGATCCAATTTAGAGAACACCTTGGCACCGACAATCTGACTAAACAAATCCGGAATTAAAGGAAGGAGGTAAGGATCAATGAAGGTAATAAGATTGAGCTCACGGAAGTCCAGACATGGCCTCAGGGTACTATCCTTTTTCTTTACAAAGAAAAATTGAGCAGCCACTGGGGACCTGGATGGTCTAATATGTCCCTTTGCCAAACTCTCGGTGATATACTCTCGCATGGCCTTTCTTTCAGGTTCCGAAAGACTATACAACCGAGATTTGGGCAATTTAGCTCTGGGAATAAGATTGACGGGACAGTCATACTCCTGGTGCGGAGGCAACTCCTGATTACCACTCTCAGAGAACACTTCAGAAATGAACAAAGGAGCAGTTTTAGTGGTAACCATAGACAACGATGCATTAAGACAATTGTCCATGCAAAAATAACTCCAATCGAGAATCTGTCTCGCTTGCCAGTTGATGTTAGGGTTATGTTTGCTTAACCAGGGGCGTAGCTATAGGGGGTGCAGAGGTAGCAGTCGCTACCGGGCCCAGGAGCCTGAGGGGTCCCAAAGACCCTTGTGCTGCATAAGAAGACACCAGCATAATAGAAAGTGCATGCTGGTCAAGTTACACCTGTGGCTGGAGGGAAGGGGTTAAGGTCAAGAATTTGGCATGGGGGGTGCTGTTTCAATTTTTGCCTTGGACGGCACAAAGGTTTGTGCTTCCCTGCCCCTGGCCACAAAGCACTGAGTGAAGGCGGGGTCCAAGCTGAACACTTGCACTAGGGCCCTTGAGCCTTTAGCTACGCCCCTGTGCTTAACTATGGTATACCCAACACCAACAGAGCAGGCAGACCCTCCAACACATAACAGGAGATAGATTCCTGATGAAAATCACCCACTCTTAAATGAATGTCATTCACTGCCTGCGACAGGCATTTTTGGGCGAGAGTCAATTGCAAAGACAGAAATACTTTTCTCTAACGCATTAGTAGTCAACCCGTGAATGCGAACAAACTGTCCATCAATCAAGTTAACTCCTGCCCCATTGTCGATAAATGCTTCGATTTTCACAGTTTTGGACTCTAGCGCCACTTCGGCAGACAGGAGAAAACAGGTACTACCAGTAAAAGACAAAAGTAGGTTTTCTTGTTACCCCTCCGACACCACCAATAGTAATTTGGGGATTAAACGTCTTTTTAGTTTGGTTTACACCTTGATGCTGCAAGTATGGACAAATATTCACAAAATGTCACTTCTTGCAACAACAAAAGCAGACTCCTTTCACATGACCCAAGCTTTTGCCAGTAGTTCCAGGAGTAGCTCCTCCTAACTGCATAGGCTCATCACAAGGCGCAACCACCAGTGTCTCTCCACCATAACTCTCAAAGGAAGCAGTACCCTTATTGGACAGTACGTCCTGAAGGTGAGGACCCCTAGATCTCTCCCTCAGGTGTCTACCAAGACGTACAGCAAGGGACATAGCTGCTTCCAATCACTCAGGATTTTCATGAAACGCCAATGCATCCTGCAGTCTCTCAGAGAGACCCTGACAGAATTGGCTACGGAGAGCAGGATCGTTCCACTCTGTATCAGTAGCCCATCTCCTAAATTCCGAGCAATAGGTCTCCGCGAAAAGTTCACCCTGCCGCAAACCCCGTAACTTGTTCTTGGCCTGAGAGATCCGATCCGGATCATTGTAGATAAGGCTCAATAGAATTTATCTACTGACCGGAGGGACGGTGATCTGGTCGGCAGAGAAAAAGCCCAAGATTGTGCGTCCTCTTTTAGCTACGAAATAATCATACCCACACATTGGCACTCATCCTCAGAAGAATATGGATGCAGCCTAAAATATAATTTACATGACTCCCTGAACCTAATAAAATTGTCACTACCCCGGGAAAACCTTTCCGGGAGAGACACCTTTAGTTCAGAGCAGGCCTAGGACCCACCACCAGAACCAACAGCCTGTGGACTCTGAATCTGCAAGACCGTCGCGCGGGGTCTGCTACCTCCAAAGTCATATTCTGCAGCTGTTCGACGAGTGCAGACATAGTATCCATAGCTGCACAGATCAGAACAAAAAATGGATGCCCGAGCTACTTGAGAAACCTTGGCACGGTGCTCGGGCTCAGACATGTCCTCCAAGCAGAATATGTTGGCTAATCTCTCAATTTTACACCAGTATGAGGGTTAGTAAGACCGCAGTGTGCACCTGACTTTGTTTTTTTTATAGTATTTTTACTGTTTATCACATCCACACATTTGCTATCTTGTGTAGGATGTCCATTGTCGTCCACTGCAGGCATCCTCCATTGTATGTATTTTTGCTGGGGATTGCCATTAGGAGCAGGCCACAAGTGCAGGATCTGCCTCCCCTGTTTAGATACACCACTGCATATGGGGTTGAACACTTTCTGCTTTTTAATACCACACCAATCAGTAGTTTGTATATAGAATTTTTTGGAGGTGTATAAACTCCTAGTCTGAATGTGCCTTTATTTCCATCCACAGGCAGCATTCTGGTGCACATGTGATGCCTGGGCTATTGTCACGGCTGAGGATGGGGGAAACCCTCAGCCGTGTGATGCCAGATGATGTTGTGGCTACTCGGCCATGAGAACAGGATAGGGAGCAGGTCACCTCCTCAAGCATCCCTAACCTGACCCTAACTCCTAACCTGCATGGGCCGACCTTAAAGGTAGGAGGACCCATGCGCAGGAACCTCGGAGCCCTGACTTACCCTCCGCAGATCCCTGAGCTAGGAGCTGGGTAAGACGACCTACTCCTCCTAGGCACAGAGGAGCAGGATTCTCAATGGCCAAGCTGTTGGGAAAAGGGGAACTCATACAGCCTTACGGGTATGGCAGGCGAACACGTAGTTCCACCAACCTGCCACAGCCTTGCTGACTGGATCCCTGTGCAAACAGGAATCCAGAACCGTAAGCTGCACCAAAACACATAGGAAGGTCCCAACAGAACATAACATACAACATCACACACAACATGACATAAACATAACAACAATATCTTTATGACCACAGGGGTGGCTCTCACTGGCAGGTAGTATGCACAGGAGGCTGCTCCAGCCAAGCATGACTGAAGCAACCTACTGAGCCATGCCAAACACCAAGGCTATATAGGCCAAGAAGCCACACTCCACAGTCGGACACACCCAGTGACATCACACACACACTGGGAAGGGAGTTAACCCTTCCAGCACCACAAACACACATAAAGGGGAAGTGACCAAACTAAGATCACACTGTGGCTGTTACCGCAGGCAACGACATGGGTGGCAGCCGTCCTTGGAGACAGCCCGAAGGCCGGGACACTGCCACCACATGTACAACATACCAAACGTTGCCACGGGCAGCCAGAGTGAAGGGACAGTGTCAAAGTACACACCCGACAAACAAACGTGCAAACACACACTCACACAACTCCCAGGGAACCGCACACATCACAGTTGTCCGCGGCAACCGCACTTGAGGCAAACTACAACATGCCTCAAGCTGCTGTTGAAACAACTACCCAAACCGCGGCTCCCAAGGAGTCACGGCCATAACCGTGGCTGTGACAGCTATATCAGCCAGTCTTGGGTGGGGCTCAGAGCTCTCTCCCTCTTCCCACTGTATGCATGGTCACATGCTGGAGGTTACTGGGAGATTGACTGTGAGTTGGACCTTGCGCTCCTGTAATTTGCCCATTGGCTCCTGGTGTTGCCCATACGGCCCAGGTAGGTTTAGAGTTAAGTCCCAAGCTACTTTAGAAACCTTAGCGCGGTGCTCGTGCTCAGACATGTCCTCCAAGTAGGATATGTTGGCTAATCTCTCAATTTTTCACCAGTACGAGGGTTAGTAAGACCGCAGTATGCACCTGTCTTTGTTTTGTTATAGTATTTTTACTGTTTATCACATCCACACATTTGCTATCCTGTGTAGGATGTCCATTGTGGTTTTTGTGGTCCTCTGCAGGCATCCTCCATTGTATGCATTTTTGCTGGGGATTGCCATTAGCAGCGGACCACAAGTGCAGGATCTGCCCCCCCCCCCTTCCCTGTATAGATGCACCACTGCATATGGGGTTGAGCACTTGCTTTTTAATACCACACCAATCTATGGTTTTTCTATGCTCAGAAAGCTAAGACATGTGACAGTAATATGTATACTACCTTTCTAAAGAGATCTCTATGTGGTAATGCTATAGTTATGCGTTATGGATTCCGTTGCCATGGACAATAACGTAATTCTATGAAGGAATGCATAAAGGCATTCCATTATTTATTCCATCATAATAGTAGTCTATGTGCTGCAAAACGGATCCGTCTTGTTTCTGTTATGCAGGGGAGTCCTCTCCTGCATAACGGAAATGGGACAAATCCGTTATGTAGGCCATAGACTTCTATTATGACGGAATGAATAAAGGGATGCCTTTATGCATTCCATCATAGAATTGCGTTATGGTCCGTGGTAACGGAATCCATAACGCAATTCTGCTTTTACCACCAAACGAAGCGTGAACGCATCTCTAGCCATAGTATGTAATGTATATGATATGCACATACTAGGACACAGCTCTGCCTCACCATTCTGATGTCCAGCCCTGTCAATCAAGGGGAGGGGGGAGTGGGCAAAGTACAGGAGGTGTTACAAAGCAGTGCTCAAAGGATTCAACCCCCACCCCTTGATGCTCAAACTTGCTTATTTGCATATGAATGAAAACACAGATTTCTTTATGGCTGTTTAGCATACAGACAAAGGAAAATGTATAGTTTTAATCCGCATTATAAGCCCTACAAGGAAGTATGCCTGGTTTAATAGGATTTATCATGCTGACAGAGCCTCTTCAAATCCACCTTCTGTCTTGGCTTTTTCTGTGTCACCCCTTCCTTCCTGCAGTCTAGATTGCATGTGTGTTCAGATCGTATGCCACCGCAAACTAAAGATGGCTATACACATTAGATATAGGTTGGTTGATGACTGAACAACCGTTAAATGGGCAATCATCTGATGAATGACCGTGTTTCTGACACAGTTATATACATGTGTAAATTGGCTTTTAGATAACTGTACGTTTTCAGTGACACCAGGTGCAGGACAAACGATCTTTATGAGTACGATTTTTGACTATGGTACGTTCACAGAACGTGCATTTCACATTTGCCTACTGAGGAAGGAACTACGGTTCCGAAACGCGTCTAGTGCGAACTAGTGTGAATTGGACCCAGCTAGTGGTGCGCTATTTCTGTCTTGGCGTAAAAAGGACTTTTGCTCTTTTTCATCTAGAACCACTCTAAAGAGCGGATGCAGTACCGGCAGCGGTTTAATCTATCAAAGGGGACTGATTCAATCACCATCCAGCAGTTCCATTGAAGGGGAATTGAACCCTGTACCGGCGTAGCTCTGCTATACAGACCTCCGCTACTCCGATCGGCACAGGTGGATGACATCACCGACCAGGAAATCATCTCCAGGTCAGGTCACGTGAGACGCCGAGAAGGAGAAGCTGAGAGACTACCTCGTGGCAGGAGGTAGGCAGATAACGCCGATACCAAAGAAAGCACAAAGTATTCCTTTGGATGCGAGAACCATACACCGGTGACCGCAAGGTGGATACTTTTTCAGCGACTTGTATGCAGATCACTGGCAAGTTATCATATAAGTATCAGAGCATTGGAAAAGTTTAAATCTAATACGCTATTGACAGACACCACGCAGCACAATCAAGTGGTCTTATTTTTGGAGTACTCCTGTTATTTAGGTATATGCGTGAGCTCCGC
This sequence comes from Bufo gargarizans, assembly GCF_014858855.1. Classification (NCBI taxonomy): domain Eukaryota; kingdom Metazoa; phylum Chordata; class Amphibia; order Anura; family Bufonidae; genus Bufo; species Bufo gargarizans. The sequence goes on along the minus strand of NC_058080.1, from coordinate 544,482,598 downwards.
ATTTAAAGTACCTATCTATTTATGCTAATGAGTTGACAGGCAATTAGGATATGTTTAATATTTAGTGGGCAATTTATTTTTATAGTTGTTATTTCAATAACTGTAATTTTATCAATTGTAATAAATGCAAAAATACTGTGAGCCAGTCTGATCGTTTTTATACGTTCACAGAACAGTTGTTCATGTAACAACCAACCGAACCATATATCGAATAAATAAAGGGAGTTAATGCTTTATTTGCTTCATGGTTTAATTTTGTTCATCATTAGTAAAGAATATTTTTCTGTGTGGGGTGGAATTAACATTCGGGTAAAACGTAAGACATTTTTTGGAACTTAAGACCACCCCATCAGTGACTGACAGCTATCTCTGTATACACACTTACACAGAGGATGCTCTCAATCACTGATAACACCTCCCCCGTGTACAGCTATCAGTGACTGACAGCATTCTGTATATACAAACTTACTCATGGAATGATGAATCAAATAGAAATAAGGCGGCTCAACTGCTCAATAGAATGGCTGAGGTGCTGAGCTGCTGGTTTTGACTCACCCAGTCAAAAAAAGAGAGTTGAGAATAAGGAGATAGCAGGCACACTCATAAATGGGATAAAATATTGTAGTTTTTATTTAAAATACTAAATTAAAATTAGGTAGGGATTAGGGCTGCACGATAAATCGAAAAAATAATCGAATCGCGATAATCGGCAAATGCGATATGGCGATTTGGCCGACCGGAAAATGCTGCGATTATATATAAAAGGGGCCCCGCGCACATGACTGCCTTTTGAGTGTAAAGTGTTTTACTAGTGTGTGTGTGGGTGAAACAATCTCTCTCCTAACAGGTCCGGCCTCTGTACTCACTATGAATGCAATGCTCTGCAGCGAGGTGGCCGGCCGGCGCGTGACTGACGTCACTTAGTAACGCTCCTCCCACTTCAGGAAGCAGGAGCGTTACTAAGTGACGTCAGTCAGGCGCCGGCTGGCCAGCTCGTGTAAAGTGTTTTACTAGTGTGTGTGTGTGTGTGAAACAATCTCTCTCCTAACAGGTCCGGCCTCTGTACTCACTATGAATGCAATGCGCTGCAGCGAGCGGAAGCGAGGTGGCCGGCCGGCGCGTGACTGACGTCACTTAGTAACGCTCCTCCCACTTCAGGAAGCAGGAGCGTTACTAAGTGACGTCAGTCACGCGCCGGCCGGCCACCTCGCTGCAGTGCATTGCATTCAGAGTGAGTACGGAGGCCGGACCTGTTAGGAAAGAGTGTTTCACACACACACACACACACACACACACTAGTAAAACACTTTACACGCAAAGGGCAGTTATGTGCCCAGTTTAGGACACATGAGGGGGACCAGCATAAGATGCTATATGTCTTAAGCTGGCCCCCCTCATGGCCCTATGTGTCCTCCACACATCCCCTATAACAGTGCCATCCACAGGTCCCCCATAAGTGTCCTCCACAGGTCCCCCATAACAGCGCCCTCCACAGATCCCCCATAACAGCGCCCTCCACAGATCCCCCATAACAGCGCCCTCCACAGATCCCCCATAACAGTGCCATCCACAGGTCCCCCATAAGTGTCCTCCACAGATCCCCCATATAACAGCGTCCTCCACTGATCCCTCATATAACAGCGTCCTCCACTGATCCCTCATATAACAGCGTCCTCCACTGATCCCCCATATAACAGCGTCCTCCACTGATCCCCCATATAACAGCGTCCTCCACTGATCCCCCATATAACAGCGTCCTCCACTGATCCCCCATATAACAGCGTCCTCCACTGATCCCCCATATAACAGCGTCCTCCACTGATCCCCCATATAACAGCGTCCTCCACTGATCCCCCATATAACAGCGTCCTCCACTGATCCCCCATATAACAGCGTCCGCCACTGATCCCCCATATAACAGCGTCCTCCACTGATCCCCCATATAACAGCGTCCTCCACTGATCCCCCATATAACAGCGTCCTCCACTGATCCCCCATATAACAGCGTCCTCCACTGATCCCCCATATAACAGCGTCCTCCACTGATCCCCCATATAACAGCGTCCTCCACTGATCCCCCATATAACAGCGTCCTCCACTGATCCCCCATATAACAGCGTCCTCCACTGATCCCCCATATAACAGCGTCCTCCACAGATCCCCCATATAACAGCGTTCTCCACAGATCCCCCATATAACAGCGTCCTCCACAGATCCCCCATATAACAGCGTCCTCCACAGATCCCCTATAACAGTGCCATCCACAGGTCCCCCATAAGTGTCCTCCACAGGTCCCCCATAACAGCGCCCTCCACAGATCCCCCATAACAGCGCCCTCCACAGATCCCCCATAACAGCGCCCTCCACAGATCCCCCATAACAGTGCCATCCACAGGTCCCCCATAAGTGTCCTCCACAGATCCCCCATATAACAGCGTCCTCCACTGATCCCTCATATAACAGCGTCCTCCACTGATCCCCCATATAACAGCGTCCTCCACTGATCCCCCATATAACAGCGTCCTCCACTGATCCCCCATATAACAGCGTCCTCCACTGATCCCCCATATAACAGCGTCCTCCACTGATCCCCCATATAACAGCGTCCTCCACTGATCCCCCATATAACAGCGTCCTCCACTGATCCCCCATATAACAGCGTCCTCCACAGATCCCCCATATAACAGCGTCCTCCACTGATCCCCCATATAACAGCGTCCTCCACTGATCCCCCATATAACAGCGTCCTCCACAGATCCCCCATATAACAGCGTTCTCCACAGATCCCCCATATAACAGCGTCCTCCACAGATCCCCCATATAACAGCGTCCTCCACAGATCCCCCATAACAGTGCCATCCACAGGTCCCCCATAAGTGTCCTCCACAGATCCCCCATATAACAGCGTCCTCCACTGATCCCTCATATAACAGCGTCCTCCACTGATCCCTCATATAACAGCGTCCTCCACTGATCCCCCATATAACAGCGTCCTCCACTGATCCCCCATATAACAGCGTCCTCCACTGATCCCCCATATAACAGTGTCCTCCACTGATCCCCCATATAACAGTGTCCTCCACTGATCCCCCATATAACAGCGTCCTCCACAGATCCCCCATATAACAGCGTCCTCCACTGATCCCCCACAACACAGCGTCCTCCACAGATCCCCCACAACACAGCGTTCTCCACAGATCCCCCATAACTATGTCATACCCAGCCGCGTCAGCGGCTCATATGGGAAAATCCAAGCAAATAGACCTCTAGCACAATTCCTTTAAAATATCGCATCGCATATCGTTATCGCAATTTTTAGGGCCCTAATCACAATCGCACAAAATTCCCATATCGTGCAGCCCTAGTAGGGATATTTGGAGGTGAGTAGGTGAGAAAATCTGGGCACTTGTTGTGGGTGCCAGATAAGGGGTGGCTGGTACCAGGTATTTTATAGAATAGATCCGTGGAGAAAAAAAGGGGGAAAAGGGGAAAAATAGGTAGTGTTTAGTCCATTGAGGTAGGTGGTATATGGTGTGGTGGGGAAAAAAGGTGATGGAAAAGAGGTTCAGTCTTTTCTGGTGGGCTTTAGTGGATGGGATATCCTTTCCCAGCAGTTAGTGGATAAGTATATAAATTGCGCTAAAAAGAAAAAAGTGTACAGTCCTATACAATAAAATCATGCACCATATGGTCCCATAGGTAGCGCTAAAAGGATAAATGAAGATGGGGAAAAAGGCACTGTCCTGTGCAATGTAAACCTTATACTTGTGGAAAAGTAAGACTCCTGTGGGGGAATTGGTGCTCTGAGCCTCGGTACGGCGTCCCGTACTGTCTTAGGTTCAGAGATCACTTACCCACCACGCGGTGATGTCTTCCGTCAGTGCTCCAACCAGTTGTTGCTTGCGGCTCTGTTCTCCGGCTGTCGGCGTCCCTCGTGGTATCCAGGCGCGCGCGTTTGTTGTTAGGTATATGATGTGCACGTGACCTGGTGTTGGTCACGTGATCGGGATCTGCCGGGCCAGTTTGAGGGTAGCAATAAAATTGGGGGAGCGCTTCTACTTCCAGGTTCTTCTTTATATGCTGCTATTGCTCTGTTGGCAATGTTCCTCTGTACTCCTTAAACGCGTTTCGGGACTTCACTTGGTCCCTTCATCAGTAAGTGGAGGGCTTGCGGCGTCTGTCTGGAATTTATTGGCTGACCCATTTTGAATTAATCAATCAATTTAGGGTGCAGCCCATCACTTAGGGTTGATTGGAAGGTGGGTTGTTCCTTGGTTGATTGAGGTAAATGTTTCATTCTAAAACGTCAGGATCTGGCAGTGTAGAACCAGGAATAAGGTCCAGTAGGAGATGGTACAGTTAGTATTAGGGGTAAAAATTGGAAATAGAGATGAAATAAAAATTGAATTTAAAGATATATAAAAATGATTGAAAATAGTGGCAAAATGTTGACAGTCTTGGGGTATGATTGTACCGGATATATAGGTTATATATAGAGAGTGGGTGGGGATGTAACTAGTATACATATTTTTGAGTAGTGTGAGTGTGTATCTGTGTTTCTGTGTATACATATATATAGCGAATTATGTGGCGCATGGTGCTATATCTGGGTGGGTCCACGGGTCTCGACTTTCATTTGTACAGCTTGGAGGTGATGGAAATATTTATATTGTTTGTTGTTCCCAATGTGCTTAATTGGGGATGGTGGGGCATTGTGTCAGTGAGACTTCAAGGGTCTTGTAGATGTCGCATTTCGTTCATGGGCTACATTCCATAATTAATTAGGGATGTTTGGGCGTTGGAATGCTATCAATCACTGATAACACTTTCCTTGTGTACAGCTTTCAGCGACTTACAGCTATCTATGTATACAGACTTACACAGAGAGTGCTATCAATCACTAATAAAACCTCCCCCATGTACAGCTATGTACAGAATTTGTCACCACAAATTGTAACACAATCTGCCGGCAGCATGTTAAAGAGCAGGAGGAGCTGGGCAGATTAATATATAGATTTATGGGAAAAGATTCAGTAAAACTTGCAATTTATACATTTATATCTATGCTGTTTCTGACTTCAGTTGTACATGGGGGCCAGCTTATCAGTAATTGATAGCATTCCTTGTGTAAGTTTGCATACATAGATAGCTGTCATTTACTGATAGTTGTACGTGGGGAGGTGTTATCAGTGATTGATAGCATTCTGTGTAAGTGTGTATACATAGATATATGTATACACACTTACACAGAGAATGCTATCAATCACTGATAACACCTCCCCACGTACAACTGTCAGTAAATGACAGCTATCTATGTATACACACTTGTACAAAGAATGCTATCAATTACTGATAAGATGGCCCCCATGTACAACTGATCAGTAATTGATAGCATTCCTTGTGTAAGTTTGCATACATAGATAGCTGTCATTTACTGATAGTTGTACGTGGGGAGGTGTTATCAGTGATTGATAGCATTCTGTGTAAGTGTGTATACATAGATATATGTATACACACTTACACAGAGAATGCTATCAATCACTGATAACACCTCCCCACGTACAACTGTCAGTAAATGACAGCTATCTATGTATACACACTTATACAAAGAATGCTATCAATTACTGATAAGATGGCCCCCATGTACAACTGAAGTCAGAAACAGCATAGATATAAATGTATAAATTGCAAGTTTTACTGAATCTTTTCCCATAAATCTATATATTAATCTGCCCAGCTCCTCCTGCTCTATAACATGCTGCTGGCAGATTGTGTTACAATTTGTGGTGACAAATTCTGTGCATGCTCTGACTAACATAGCCTATCATTAGCCATGTATGTCTTTAGTGTGACAAGTTCTGTTGAAGATGTTGAATAACCTTTTCACTGTATTTCAAGTTACCACCATTGTCAATAGATCTGCTTGCTAGAAACCTGCCTTGACAAGATCCCATTCACACAGCTGCAGCTTGTTGCAATGTGTCAGTGATAGTAAGACTCTATTCACATCACGTTTTATACTCCATTTAACACCTGTTTATTTTTATTAAAAAAGGGGATAGGACAGATATTTTGGAACTAATACAAAGGATCTTTATCTGGTTCAATCTCTCTGTGACTACATTTACACATCTAGGATAATTATTCTGATTTTTCAAGGGTGTTGTTTTTTTGTTTTTTTACACGTTTTTAAATACATACAGTGGTTTAAATGCATTCACTAACAAAAACACAACAGATGCTATTGAACACAGATGGTGGTGTGAGCAGACCATTAAAGTGACCAGACCGAAGCACAGAAAAGAGAACTGTCCTGCTGTTTCGTTTAGCACGTAGTGGATTGCCAGCGCTGACACCTTGTAACAACACATCAGCTTAAAGGCCTTTGAATGTTTTTATTCCCTGATGGCAAGCAGAGATCTTGAAAATTGAGATTTCAAATGCAGCAGACCTTATCAATAAATATTGTTCTAAATAAACGGTTTTGCCCATTGCACTTTTTTCAGCACTAGTCTAAAAGTGAAAAACAAGTGTGCATTTTTTTAATACATGAGACGAAAAGTATATTATACAGTTGGGTAACTTTTCAATTTACAGTTATGAAGCTTTATTTATGTAACTAGATTAGAAGATTCTGTAAACTAAAAATAATTGTAGCAGTTCATCATAATAAATAACCACGTGCAAAAAAGCTAAACGTTTGTCACTATGATTCTTAATCTGCTGTGTGAGTCCACTCATTATTTCTCATATCCATTTCCTAGTTTTTTTCTGACATCATTCTCAGTTGTTACACATAACTTGAAGAAATTAAGTTTTTTTTTAATGTTTCTTGTACTATTATTATCACTTTAGTTTTGTCAGGGCTCTTTGTAGAATCCACACACACAGGATGGTACCAGATCTAAAGGAATAGCTGTGATATAAAGAATAAGTAAGAATTAGAAAAAAAAAGTACAACTGTTTATACAGACCCTAAAGTGGCACAATAAAACCTCATGGACCAGCTCTGAGGTGGATTCCTGGCAGCACATTTCTGGCATTCTGTGAGGCAGTCTCCAGGGGACTAAGCTCCCCTGCATGCCGCCCTCATGGTATTCCCTGTAACAGATTGCAGTGTGTGGTTTGACATCTGATCCCAGCTTTGTGAATAAAAAAGGATGACTGTATCCTGCAGGCTTCCTGCTCCCATCCTTTACAGCTTTCTGTGAGACTAGCTCAATAAAATCTACACCAACACTTCCTCTTCCTCAGCAGCCTGGAAATAAGATCTGGCCACTTGTGTATAAGATGCTAATTGGTTTGTGTTCAGGCAACAGTGCTCAGGGCAGGAGTGCGTCTTCTTCCCAAATAGTTTACCTGAACACAAGCAACACTTAAGATTCAGAACTAACAACAGATGGAAATCTCCTGGTCTGGTATTCTCAAACTTATGTATCCTATCAGGTCTATACTGTTTGTTTAAATATAACGTAATAGTTGACTTTTTCCTTCATGGCTGGAAATTGAATGAATAACTTAGCTATTTTGTAGCAATTTTCTCAGATACATTTTGTCCTATTATTGGTGGGGTTTTTTTTTTGATTGTAGCTTTTTTTTGTACCTTTTTTATCTGAAAAATCTATTCAACAGGTGAAAAACAGTCATGAATGAACATAATAAATATAATTGACTTACTTTATTTAAACTTTATTATAAAATATAAACTGTAAATGTACAAAACCTAAACTTAAAAGAAAAAACAGCAAAGTAGATTGGTAAAAATAATTTTAATAAAAGTTGGTATGTATTAATATCCTGTTTTAGTGTGTGTGTGTGTGTGTATATATATATATATATATATATATATATATATTTTTTTTTATTTTTTTTGTGCATATAATTTATAAGTACTTCAATGTACTTGACATTGCAGGATTAGACTCATGACATCCTGTCTGTGTTGTTCCCATAAATCATGCCATGAGTTTAAACATTTTTTTTCTATTCTTATAAATTTGCAACCTTGTCTATACCCAAAGATGAAGGTCACCCAGGGCACACAAGGAAATGGGATGTGTGGTTATTTCCTGCAGAAAATTTTTAAAATAAATACAATTTAAGTAGCCCTTCACCTCTAAGAGATATTTCCCTGCCCCAGGCTAGGAGCCCTGAAATAGGTGGGTCAAATCTATAGGATTGTGTCCCTCTTTGCCTTTCAATGGGGTCATGGGTTATGCTGGCCAGAAGGCCCCCTTCCATTACTATGGTAACTGGGAGTTAATCAAACAAGCCAAAGATTGCAAGTTTGTGGGAACGTAATTAATCCATCAGGGAGCTGATATCCCTGGGTATCCCTCCAGATCTATCGCTCCTGCCTTAAACACACACCCAGAAACAAAGGCCTCTTTCACGCTGCAGATATCTTACTGCATATTCCTCTTGGGCCTCAAATTCTCTTACATATTTCTTCTCCATGAGCTAAAGGAACAACTATAACAAACAGAGTACTTCACTTGAACTGCACCACAAGATTCTCAGCCTGACCCCACTTTCCTTCTTATTTAACACTGTATCTTAAATATACCATAAGTCTTCCTGTTTAAAGGGCAGTGGTCAACGTATTGTAAATGAATGCAACTGCCTACTGTCTGAGAATTGTAGAACTACAGTACATGCTTCTGAAATACAAGCCTGATTTTCCATCACTATCATATTGTAAACTGTTATAAAAGGAAAAGGTTAGGAAATCACCTTCTAAACACCATTTTTTTTTAACTCTACATTATATAATGTATTTAGGGCAAGATGTTTTAGTCATTGGATTAAAGTGTGGAAAGACCACTTTTACCATTTGAAATGTTTTCTTAAAGTAAGGAAGAAAGCTTTACCATTACATCAGACTCTCAAGGTTTAATAGCATTCACTAGCTATGCACTCCCCTTTAAAACGCCCAAAGATTGGAAACAGAATTTCAAGGAATGTTTCTCCTGCTCCAAACCAGGCTGACAATTATAGTGATTGAAAGCCAAACTAATTTGGGGATCCTTTGATCAGACAGGGCTCGGTTTGAAAGGAGTATGCAGCTCCAACATTCTGTTTAACCCCTGACCTCAGTTGACCAGCAGTCGCTGCAAGACTTGACAGCACATTCCTCTGCGATACATGACCTGAAGTATGAAAGGTTTAAGGGTGCTGTGCCACTCTACCACTGGGAAAAGAAAACCGTGATGCTATCAGCTAATCACTTAAAGGCATAATACTGCAATTACATATTTTAAGCCTTATAACTGAAATACCCTCGTAATAATTATTCTGCATGTAAAATACCTTAGCTTACCTTAGAGGTGTAGCATGGACCCAGGCATTCTCTTAGGTGTAACAGGCTGTGCTGTCTATTGACCTCACATTGTGTGATAGGCGTTATAACAGCGAAGAGATGTCAAGGTTTTCAAGTGGACGACCTGTAGAAAATGCTATACTTGCCTTACATTTTTTTATTCTTTTCACCTGTAATAATATGATGACTAGGCTATAGTAACATTTTGTCCATAGTGACGTAATGTAATGTGACCACATCACCCACCTATCTAGGATGCTATGTCACTGTGGACAAAATGTCACTGCAGCCCACTCATCATACCAGATAGAGGGACATAAAGTACATTAGAAGTTACTATTTATTTTTACACAAGTTCAATATCTACTTGAAGACAACCTGTGAAACTTGTGCAGATTGTTTACTATTATAGCTATGTGTCCATTATCATAAACCACCCTTACACCACTTTTCTTCTGCATGACTGAGAGGCTTCAGGACCACCTCAGGCACCAGAGCCCAGATACAACTGCAACCCCCCTCCTTTCCTCCATAGCTACACATATGTAACTGATGTGATAATGCAGAATACATAAAGTGATCCAACTGCAATAGGACAGTGCTAAGCACATGAGTGGATAAAGGTGATATCTTGGCAATTAGTGCATAGTTGTGCGAATCCTTTGGATAATGAACCCCCCTCCCTCTACATGGCCCTTCCCTCCACCTCACACAGCGTGCTCGCTTCTCTGCTTGTTTGCCTTGATCACGGTGAAATGCTTGCTTCAGTATAACATTGTGCAGTCAGATCAATAGACAATCTGCTCCTTCACATAGTTAGGTGTTGTAATACTCACTGGTTGCTTTATTTTCTTTGGGATTAGTGAAGTGCTTACATTAGCAATATTAACAGCAAGTTCTTTTTTCATAAAAAAATTATATTGAGCAGCTAAACAAGGGGAGAAACAATTCAACCTTTGCTCAGAATATCTATAGAATACATTGAACTTGGATGCAAGCAGTTTCAATATTGTAGTACATTGTTTTTCAGTTAATTTGGTGCAAATTCTTTAAAAATACTTTAGAAAACCTGTTTGTAAATCCTTCTTTCAAGGTAAATGTCCTCAATTTTAAGCAATAGTGTGTTGTATAAAAATGGTAGATTTGTTTTTTATGTTGTAAAGAAGTATAACAAATATTCCCCTAATCATTACAGGTCATCAGGGGGTCCCGGGAATCTAACCTCCATCGATCAGATGTTGGTGGCTTATCCTGAGGGTGGTCATCTATGTTTGATTCCCAGAAAACCTTTTAATAGGTATTGTGTATGTGTAAAATGACATAATTGCTGATAAAGTTTGTGAGCATAAAATGTATGTTTGTAAAAAAATGAAATAAAAAAAGTTAAATAAAATATTCCATTATAATGAAACATCACTGTTATTATGTGTTGGATTGTTAGAAGTAAAGTTTCTGAAGCCGTCGATTGTGTCATTAGAAAACAAAATGTGGGGGAAAAACAAAAGAAAAATCCCATGCTTAAGTAAAAAAAAAGTGTTTGCGGTTAAAGATAGAGAAAAATCATTCATTTTCCAGGAAACCAGAGGTGAGTCTATGCAGTGGGTCCTGCAGTGGAGTCTGGGATGGGCACATACATGTTAGACAGGAATGTAGAACATGTGTGGAGAACAGAACATCCGAGTGTGGGGGGTGGAGAAGGTGTACATGTTAGATCCATCCACACACTGGCGCCTCTCTGCCTGGGAATTCAGAGCTTTTCAGTCCTTACTTATGAACCATGACATCTGTGCATTCCATGGGCTCTGACCCTAAGGATCAGAGGTCACACAGAGGTCAAGCAGTTTCCTCTTTCAGCACCAATAGAGACCTTGACTAGAGGTAAATTATGCCATAGTTTAAGGAAATAATTTGAAACACTCTTGTAATTATAATAGATTTTGGTGTTTACATTTTAATCTTCAAACCTTTGGCCCTGTTCTTCCCCAGACTAGAACTAAACAGGAGAAACCAGGTAGATGGGAATTCTTACCATATAGGTCATGCTGCCCTACACCCTTCAAATGTCTGTGTGTGTGTGCCCAGGCAAATAGGAAGCAGAGGAAGCCCTTTACCCTTGAGACGCAGCAGCAGTTTCCCTCAAGACGGCACAGCTATCACTTCTCTAGGGGGGTGCAGATAATTCAGAAGTAGCAAGGACGCTAACCATAAATTGTGCTGATGTAGATTCACCCTCATAGATAACATTAGCTTCATGCATACTGTATATTCTAAATTAATTGCTTGATTTATATGGAAATTGCACCAGTTTACGCTTATTCCTGCATTATAAATGATTATAAATCATTCCTGGGACTGCTTTTGGGCATTTCAGCTTCCTTTTAAAGGTGCATTGCTGTCAAAAATTTCAGCTATGTCTGATGCATTCCTAAGTTCTAATGTCAAATATATCTGTAAATTTGTCATTTTGTGACAGTAAATTTATTAGCCCCAAAGGTTTATCATGTTGTTAGATTCAAAGCTTTAAGGTGTTTGTACACATAGCAATTTTTCAAGTGATAAGATGAAGATTGCATACTATAGATTGACCTGATTAACCAACATTCAGTGGAGATTCACTTTATAGTGACTTTATTTGTCAGCAAATTAATTTAGTAGAATAATAAAAAAAATACCTCCACTAGAGGGGGGGATCATAAATTTTTTTACTTTTACAGATTTTTTTTTAAATGTTCAATAAACAAATGTACAGTAAACAAAGGTGCCACAAAATTACTGGTGTTAACAAAAATGGAGATTCTATACTAGTCAAAATGATAAAAAGAACGGTCTTACCAAATCTTCACAGTAGAAGGTTCTTCTATAGTTTGGTAAGCATCTGTGTCTGTGGATGGTGGTCTAGCTTGACAAGGGAGGAACTATCCCTAGTGCACCCATGATGGAGAGAGGGAGAAAACCGGTCAAAACCTAGCTATCTATACAGAGCACCCGCCCCGAAAGGTAAGCTGACCTCTGTTAACCTTGTTGCACACCTCCCACTGGAAGTGTGTTTATGCCGTTATGGGCCAGCCATCATCCGCCACTATGGAGTCGGCACCGATAGCTTTATTTAGATTTTTCCCTGTTAGTTTCAACAAGTAACCATCTTAGTCTTGGGTCCATCCCCTGATGAGTCTAGCAACAGAGACAGAAACGTGTCACGTTCGGTGTAGCCTTTGGGGCAAGATAAAGGGAACAGGCCAAGTATATGGGCAGGTTCCAGACGGAGTGGGTTCTTTGTATAGGTAGGTAGGTAGGTAGGGTTTGACAGATTTTCTCCCTCTCTCTATCATAAAGTTCACTAGGGATAGTTCCTCCCTTGTCAAGCCAGACCGCCATCCACAAACACCCACATTCAGATACTTATTGAACTATAAAAGAACCTTCTACAGCAAAGATTTGGTAAGACCGTTTTTTTAATATATATTTTTGACTAGTATACGGTCTCCATTTTTGTTTATACCAGTATTTTTGTGTATAAATTTTTTTGTTTTTCTGACGCTTTTGTTTATTGTACATTTTAAACAGTAAAAGTTAAGTTTTATATGATCCCCCCTCTCTAGTGGAGGTATTTTTTGATTATTTTGTGATTTTGGGACGCATTATTTGGTAGCAGGAATTCTGCAGTCCAAGCCAGTATAATTTTACATTTTTTGAAAATGCCTCTTTGTAAGAGTACTAAGGACAATTTACATATATATCGCAATTATAATTTCAAGTCATATGTTTCCAAGCAATCGTAAAAATAATTGGCCACAGTGAAAACATGAAATAATCAATGTAAGGCAGGGTTTACACATTCAGGTTTCTTGATGTGGTTTTTGAAGCCAAAGCCAGGAATGGATTTAGAACTCAGTATTTCCTTTATACAGGTCCTCCGTTTATGATCACTTACTGGCTTTGACTTCAAATGCTGCTCACTGCACTACTGAACAGGCAAACCCAACTTCAAACTATTAAAAAGGCAAATCATAAAAATCATTATCATTTGTGAAAGTGTTTTGTCATCTGACATTTCCTGTTTCTTATGATCAAACTTGTATTTCTAAATGGCGGCAAATGTCCAATAATTGTAATGAAAAACATAGAATGCAGCATGGAAATATGTATGGATGCAAAACAGTGAATTTTTGCTGACACAAATTGGATTCATTTGTGTGACTAAGGCCTAAAAATGCATCACTGTTACCACACTATAAGCAATTGTGATAATCTTTGTTACAACTGACTCTGTGAATGAACCATGGAGTAGCTACCTTGTGATACAATTCTAAGTTATAAAAAGCAGAATCAGAATCAACTGTTACCCTGGGTTCACACTTGAGCGTTTTACAGCGCGTTCCTACGCGCTGTAAAACGCACAACAAGGAGAAACCAATGCTTCCCTATCAGCATGGTTCTCACCTGGGCGTTTTACAGCGCGTACGATCGCGCTGTAAAACGCCCAACGCTCAAACAAGTACCTGACCCTTTTTTTGAGCGTTTGTCGCGCGTTCCCGTACAATAGACTTTCGAGAACGCGCGACAATGTGTGCACGCCTGTCTCTGTATGCGCGCTTGTAAACGCCCGTACAAGCGCGCATACAGAGCGCTCCTTTCGGAACGCTCAGGTCTGAACCCAGCGTTAGGGCTGACAATCATTACACATTTACAGTACGGCTAGCTTAAAACTGGCAAAAGACATGGTATCCTCTAGGCTGGGTTCTCACATTGTAGCCAAAATACAGGCAAAACTGTACACATAAAGCAGACTAGCGCAGTTTTCAAACTGATTACAGCTAGAGGCAATTTTATTGTTAATGGCTGAGTGGCATAACCAGACTGCTTTTAGTTGCCATCAGTTTGAAAACTGCACTGATTTGCATGCTGTCTTAGTTTTGAGTGCAGCATCTGAACCAAGCATGTGAATTTAGCATAGTTTAGTTATAGGTTGGATCTGATGGACATATGTATTTCTTCAACCTTATAAACTATTTAACTAGATAATTTTAACCCCTTCATGACATCCACCATACATATACGGCAGATGTCGGCACTTTAAAGATGACGCCCGTTCCAGAGCTGAGCATGCACCATATCCGCAGGGTTTCTGTAGATATTTAGCGCCTCGGATGCTTCTGAGGTAGCTTTTCCTAGGAGCTCTGCACTCCCGGGCCTGAATGGTTTCCCTGTGCTGAGATCAGGAAAGCCGTTAATTGGTGATGATAGGTGCTTCATAGCAATATACAGAATTTCCCATACACTACTGTATTAAATTACAGTAGCACAGGGGAGAAGCGATCTAATGATCACATGTTCACGTCCCCTAGGGGATATGAATAAAAAATAAAAGTTTATAAAAATTCTAACAACCCCCCTTTCCTCATAATAAAAATCAACAAACAATTAAAAAAATAATTTGCACTGCCATGGGCCAAAAACCTCAAACTATTAAAGTATAAACATATTTATCTGTATGGTAAACGCCGATTTGACATTTTTTTTCGTTGCATCACCTGCCCCAAAAATTGAATAAAAAGTGATAAAGTCATACACACCCCAAAATGGTATCACTGAAAGCTACCTCATATGGGACACTGTAAAAACAAAACCCTTAAAACCATGGCAGAACTGAGTTTTCTTTCTAATTACACCCTAATTTGAATTCCTTTCCAGTTTCCCACTACAACATATGTAATAGTAAATAGTGACATTGGGAAGTACAAAACAAGACCCCATACGGCTACGAAAAAATAAAAAAGCTATGGCTCCGGGAGAACAGAGAGTGAAAAACAAAAATGCAAAAACAGAAAATCGCTGCATCATAGAGAAGTTACTTCCTTTGGTCTTAATGCTTTACCATTAACCCCTTCCTGACACATGACATACTATTACGTCATGGAAGCCACTGCGTTCCCGCAATTTGACGTAATAGTACATCATGGTGATCGGGCGGGCACCGGAGCGGTGCACGGGCGATCACTGCAGGGGCCTGGAAGTCCCTGGTAGCCGGGGCGCCTGCTGACCGCGATATAGAAGGAGTTTGTGTCGTGTGAGGGAGCGCATCGAGTCTCCGCACTGCTGTGGCGGGGACTCGATGTGTCAGAAGGCAGCCCAATGCAGTGCAGAGGCTGCCCAATACCTTGCACGGCATCGGGACCTGCCTTCTGTGGGTGCCGAGGAGATCCAGCCTCAGGCTGGTTCTCCTAGGCAACTTGTTAGTATACTACTCACTGTAGAACACGAACAGGCAATGCATTACAATACAGATGTATTGTAATGCATTGCAGAGGGGATCAGACCCCCAAAAGTGAACATCAGAAATAAAGTAAAGATAAAAAAGTAAAAAAGTGTTTTAATAAAAATTAATAACGTTTTTAAATATATCACATGATCCACCCTGTCCAATAAACGCCATTTAAAAAAACCTTGTAAAAAAAAAAGCTATTTTTGTCACCTTACATCACAAAAAGTGCAACACCAAGCAATCAAAAAGGCGTATGTCCCACAAAATGGTATCAATAAGTCACCTCATCCTGCAAAAAATGAGCCCCTACCTAAGACAATCGCCCAAAAAATAAAGAAACTATAGCTCTCTGAACATGGAGACACTAAAACCTCATTTTTTTGTTTCAAAACTGCTATTATTGTCCTAAAGTGAAATACATAAAAATATATATATATATATATGTATTAGATACAGAAAAACGTATCTGGAAGAAAGGCATCCCCCGTATTAAATTGGAAACATTGTGCAGACCGAAGACTGGGGGAGGTTTGGGGGTTCCGGATCCAAGGATGTATTACTTGGCGGCACAACTGCAGCATATGAGAGGATGGGAGTCGACGGATGGCTTGGGAACTGCAAGTAAAATTATTCAGTCTCTCGTGGGCTGTCAAAACCTGAGATCTGCTCTGGAGGATGGTACTTTTCTTGTGAAGGGTAACGCATTCAAGACGCTTCATTCCATTCATAGGGTTTGGTGGAAGGTCAGAGAAATCATTGGTATTCAGGGCTACTCAGATACCACCCCTATTTGGCCGAATTTTATGTATACTGAGGTGAACAAGGTTAGTGGAGTGAAGGTATGGAGTGCTTTGGGATTAAAATATATGGGTCAGTTGTTTGATAATAACGTTCTTAAAGAATTCTCTAGTCTACAACAGGATTTTGGGCTGCAGAAGTCCCAATTCTATGTATATCTGCAACTTAGGCACGCGTTAAGCGCTCAGGACAAAGTAGTAGCGGTTGGCCCAGCACAGAAAAACGCAGTAGTAGATCTGGTAAAATCAAGTGGAGGTACAAAAGGAGTGATATCATTAAATTACTTGTGTCTTATGGAAGCGCAGTTTAAGAAGCAAGAATTCCGGTTGTACGACAAGTGGAAAAGGGATGCCCCGGATTTAACAGGGGAACAGTGGGATGCTGTCCTAGAGGATTTTACCCAAGTTGCGGTTAGTGAGGCTCAAAGGGTATCTCAGCTCTTGTTACTGCACAGAGTATATAGGACTCCGGTCCTGCTGAAAAAGATGGGGTACAGGAGTGATGATTGCTGCCCAAGGTGTGATGTAGCGAACGCAGATCTCGTTCACTTGATGTGGAACTGCCCCAGGCTGAGGAGGTATTGGGTGGAAACCCAGGCAAATTGGTGAAAACTGTTTTTGATGTGGAAATTAGTATGAAAGTGTCGGTATGTTTGTTAGGGTGTGTGAATGCTGAGAACTATGGGCAAGAGAAAAGATTAGCTATTATTAGAATATTGTATCAGGCGAGGAAAGTAATAGCATTTTACTGGCTGAGTAGACAACCGCCTTCAGTGGAAGAACTGGAGCGAAAAATACACACGCTGATCAGTTTGGAGAAATATGTATATCAAAAAAGGAATTGCTTAAAGAAGTTTGAGAAGATATGGTCGACTTGGATTCAACACTATAATCTACAACTGTGAAGGAACGGAGGGGGTGTGAGTGATGGGGGGAGTGACTGAGGGATGCGTGATTAAGTATGGTTGAGGGGGCAGAGGGGACTCGAAAAATTAAGGGGGATAATCTACTTATGGGGATCTTCAGTAGCAGGTGGATCTTATGTATGATTTTACGATTACACATACTTGTTTAGAACGTAAAACTCTCGTTACCGCTGCGTAACACTGTGTTTATGTACTGTGATGTGTTCAATTGTGGTAATGACTTGATACATCCTATAATGTGCTGTTGTTCAACTGCTCTTGTCCCAGGGGGTGTGGAGGGGGGAGGGGGAGGGGGGACAGTGTTCTGTCTCTGTTGTTAATATGAAAAATCTTTAATAAAAAAGAATCTGATTTAAAAGATACAGAAAAACGGGCGGCACTCCAAAGATAAGAACAAGTGAACCTTTATTCACCCAGGTGGTGCAACGTTTCGGCTCTGCACTTGAGCCTTTTTCAACCCCGCTTGAAAAAGGCTCAAGTGCAGAGCCGAAACGTTGCACCACCTGGGTGAATAAAGGTTCACTTGTTCTTATCTTTGGAGTGCCGCCCGTTTTTCTGGATCTATACATTGGGGTAAGAAGCCTATTCCCCTGGGGACGTGCACCCTAACTTTATTTGATTTTGTACCAGTGCCGCCATTTTTCCTTGGTATATATATATTAGGTATCGCCCAAAAATATACATACTAGGTATCACCACATCCGTAATAACCAGCTCTATAAAATTAACACATGAACTAACCCCTCAGGTGAACACCATAAAAAAATAAAACCTGTTTAAAAAAAAAAGCTTTTTGTCACCTTACATCACAAAAATTGCAACACCAAGCGATCAAAAATGCATATACCCCCCCAAAATAGTACCAATCAAACCGTCACCTCATCCTGCAAAAAATGAAACCTTACCTAAGACAATCGGTCTAAAAATAAAAAAGTAAACTAAAAGTAGAAGGGGTGGCTCACTTCTGGTTGGTAATGGTGAGGTGCTACTAGCTTAAATTGAGGACACCCTACCTCAATCAACAAATAGATAACAAATATATAGAGTAAGCGAGCACTCACTCTATGGCATCAACTGTATAAATTGAATGTAGCAATGGATTATAAAATGTAGAATGAGTTAAAATTGATCAGCCGGAATCCTAAAATATTGGCAGCATATGTATGGGAGGCCTCAGCATAAATGAATAGCAGCAATATGATATCACAGTGGTAGCAGCATATAAGAATAGTATAAATAGAAATAAAACTTATGGTGACAAGTATGCAAAAAGTTATAAAAATGAAAATATAAAAATAAGTGATATAAATAATGTAAAAAACTAATAAGATTCAAAGGTTGTGAAAAAATGTCCAACACAAATCCATACAGTATGTGACTCTCTTGGTCCTTAATGTCCAAAATATTCTTATAGCGTGCAATAAATAAAACACTCCAATTAATATGACAAAAATATGTGTCAAACTTGGGGTTCTTGATTATTAGCTGTACGCTGATAGATGCTTAATTTTGCTTCCTTCTATATAAGTCAGATACAACCGCTGATCGCAAAATTGTCCCAACAATTACTAAGTGCATAAAAACTGTAACATCTCGTTTCTCAGTGTATTTATGTCAGTTAATATATACAATATAGCGATTCATCCAGTATACTCCAAATGTAGCTGGTAGTGAAATATCGCAGTAGATGACAAGTGCAGGGGATCTGCGTCTCCCTTTGCAAAGTACTTATATATATTGGTATATCATAGACGTAGCAACTTCGTGCTAGTATTCCAATTGTCTCAAGATGTTAAGCCTGCAAATAAAGTCACTCTTACCTCCTGTATAATATTTCAGAAGGAGCTGTTGGCGGGATATCCCGGGAGGCGAGCTGGAGACGCCGCAACGCCTAACTCCTCGTGTCCTCCGTCGGCCGCACCAAGTATCGCGATGCTTCAGGTGAGATTTCCGCTTTGTTAGCGTGATCGCCTTGGTGATGGATAATGAAAGTTGAGACAAGTTGATTCAATGTTCCGGTAGTATAATCTTTAAAATTGCATGGCCATGCATATAAAGTTCCTTATAGCGGAGGTATTATAAAAGTGTCCAATATACCAGACACGTTTCGAGATGATTCCACATCCCTTGCTCAGTGGTCATATTTGGAAACTTCAGACCTCCTTCTTTTAAATCCTCTAGGATCCTCCATAAACTGTGGTCACTGGATTGAAATCCAAAATTGGATTGTAATTTCAAACTTTCGCTTTAATGTGATTTTGTTGCGGTTTTATTGCGTTTTTTTTCTTTTAGATGCGTTTTTTGTGTAAACCATAGAACAAGCTGCGATACATAACTGTATATAATAAAAATACATTCTGATGTTCAGAACCACAACAATTCGGAGATACCATGGAATGGGTATACATCTAGAATAAAATAAAATGTTGCTAAAATATTACTAAAAAATAAATATAAATAAATAGACAATCTAAAATTAGTCTGGGTGATTGAACTGAATGTCTGATGAAGTTTGCTGAATCCTATTGTGTCAGAGAAATCATAGAAATAGGAAGAGGTCCCAAACCAGAGGGAGGGTCACAGTGCTGATAGACAGCCAGACATGCGACTCACCATTGGGGATGGGGCATCTACCTTACAGAAATCCGAACAGTTCTAGTTCAGAATTCAGTCCGAATAGTAATAGGGATCCGAATTCATATATCTGTCTAGATTCTGCTCTAGACATTTTTTTTAATGAAATTGCCTCCTCTACAATGTTGATTGACCTTTTCTAACACCATAAATTTTATATCCAATGGATTGCTATTATGAACCTTGTTTTAAGGGTACGTTTGGTATGGCCTATGTATTGGCGATTACATGGGCATTGTTCTAGATATATAACTCCTGATGAGTTACAGGAGATACAAAATTCATACACATGGGAAATTAAAGATTGTATCTCCTGTAACTCATTGGGAGTTATATATCTAATCCAATGTCACAATGAATGATCAAAAAATCATATGTACCAAAAAATTGTACAAATAAAAACGTCAACTCTTCCTGCAAATAACGAGCCCCTGCACTAGACGATCGGCAGAAAAATATAAAAAAATAGGGCGTGCAGAAAATGGAGATACAAAAACCAAATTTTTGTTTTCAAAAATGCTTTATTATGTAAAACTAAAACAAACCTCATATAAAGTAGACATATTTGATATCATTGCATCCGTATCAACCTGCTCTATAAAAATAGCGCCAGATCTAACCTGTCAGGTCCTTTTTTTGGTTACCTTGCCTCACAAAAAACTTAATATAGAGCAATTAAAAATCATATGTACCCCAAAATAGTACCAATAAAACTGGCACTTTATCTCGTAGTTTCCAAAATGTGGTCACTTCTTTGAGTTTTTACTGTAGGGGTGCATCAGTGGGGCTTCAAATGGGACATGGCATCTAAAAACCAGTTCAGCTAAATCTGCCTTCCAAAAACCATTTGGCGTTCCTTTCCTACTGCGCCCTGCCGTGTGGCCATACAACAGTTTACGACCACATGTGGGGTGTTTCTGTAAACCGCAGAATCAGTGTAATAAATATTGAGTTTTGTTTGGCTGTTAACCCTTGCTTTGCTACTGGGAAAAATGGATTAAAATGTAAAATCTGCCAAAAAAGTGAAATTCTGAAATTCATCTCCATTTTCCATTAATTCTTGTGGAACACCTAAAGGGTTAACAAAGTTTGCAAAATCAGTTTTGAATACCTTGAGGAGTGTAGTTTATAAAATAGAGTCATTTTTGGGTGGTTTCTATTATGTAAGCCTCATAAAGTGACTTCACACCTGAACTGGTCCTTAAAAAGTGGGTTTTGGAAAATTTATGAAAAATTTCAAGATTTGCTTCTAAACTTCTAAGCCTTCTAACATCCCCAAAAAATAAAATGGCATTTGCAAAATGATCCAAACATGAAGTAGACATATAAGAAATGTAAAGTAATAACTATTTTTGGAGGTATTTGTGTCTAATATAATAGTAGAGAAATAAAAATGTGCAAATTTTTCCCAATTTTTGGTAAATTTAGTTTTTTGTATTAAAAAATGTTTTTTTTTTACTCAATTTTACTACTGTCATGAAGTACAATATGTGACGAGAAAACAATCTCAGAATGGCTTGGATAAGTAAAAGTGTTTTAAAGTTATTACCACATAAAGTGACACATGTCAGATTTGCTAAAAATGCCCTGGTCCTGAAGGTAAAAACTAGCTTGGTCTTGAAGGGGTTAAGCGCACAATACTCAAAACATGACAGTTGAAGTGTAAACGCCATGACACATGCAATTATATTTTTTATTATATGAGAATGAGGCCAACTAAAACTTTATTAATGATGATGTGAAAACATGCATACATTTGAGGATACATTTTTGCACTTGTAATGAATGAGGTATTAGTACATATTTCACATACTGTGTTTAAAACAATATATGTAAGCAAAATATTTAAGCTCGCAACCCACGTTAAGGGTCCTCATTATCTTGCGAATCCCTAACTAAAAAATTGAAAAACAAACTAAAAAATAACCATCCAGGTTAGCAAAAAATGCTGGCAAACACAATTTTCCATGAGTTGAGGGCTACTGCTGAAAATGGAATGAACCAATAGGGGACATAAAATAATCAGAAAATAACTCCCTCACTCTCAGTCCAGCAGATTCAGATCGTCCAAGTGGTAAAGTGTCTCTTCCTGATGGCGGACTGTAGACTTGGCCGTCTTCATCAGGTGGCGACTCATAGGTGCGTATGTAGTTGTGCAGCACTACACACGACTTGATCACCACATTGACATTTTGTGGGGCCAGCTGTATGGGCAACAGGAAAACCCGCCATTTATGTGAAAAAATACCAAAGGAGCATTCCACAAACCTTCAGGCTCTACTTAAGCGATAATTAAAATTGTGCCTCTTGGCATCCAAACCTCATCTAGGAAAGGGTTGCATGAGGTGGCTAGAAAGGTCAAAACCCTCGTCCCCTACTACCACATAAGGCGCTGGTGGGCCAGTTGAGCCAGGAAGGTTTGCTGGCTGTGGTACGTCCAGTTGGTTGGACTGAAGCCAGTGACCCATTCTGGAAGCCTTGAAGATGCGAGCATCTGCAGTACTTCCATAGGACCCAATATCTACAATTATAAACCTGTAGTTTGCGTCAGCCGAGGCCAACAAAAATACTGAAAAAAAAACTGCTTATATTATCGAATCGGGGCCCTGAGTTCGGTGGCTTCTTAACCCGTATGTGCTTCCCATCAAGGGCACCAATACAATTTGGGAATTGAGCCCTCTCCAGGAAGCCCGGGGCTATATCAAGCCACTGCTGCCTGGTTGGAGGTGACAGCACTGAAGCCTTCAGTCTCAACCAAATGGCGGTACATGTAGCCCATACCACGCCAGCAATTGTGGAGGTCCCCATTCCAAAATCAAAATGTAACAACGAAAGATAATTTCCTGTCGCAAGATATCCGAAATGAAACAAAAAAATATAATTAATACACTAAGCACAAGTTTAAAAATCTAGTACATTACTTTACATTATTTAGTGGCAATGTGTCTGGTAAGTTGAAATTAAAATAGGCCATACTCCAGAATTGGAACTTAATACTTTATATTCATAGATACTTTAAAGAAAGGAAGAGCATTTAGCTAAATCAAATTCCAGACCATATACACACAGGTGACGTATCCTCATCATTACAGCCAGGATTTGAATAATTAACCCCCACGTAACTGGAATCTGGTGTGACTAATCAACTACTTGTTAGTACACCAAGTGACTTTATACAAAGTGGCTGGCCCAAAAGCACACGCAATTAATGAATAAAAAAGAACTATATGCAATACATGTTTACTACTATTAAGTACTTAGACATAAGACAGGTAAAGTTATGAAGATACAGGCCACATAGACAAAACTGCTATGTATTGGCAAACAGTGGGTCATTTATGGATGAATATGATAATATATAGGCTTACATTAAAGTAATAAGACGTTCTTCAGGTGACACACTCCACTGCATGTTGGTGTCCTGAAAAGTTAAGGCAGGCCTCAACTCCCCCAACAGCCGATCAAACATAGCCACCGACATGCAGCAATAATTAAAGAACTTCTGAGGGTGCGCACGGAGGTCAGAGTACAAGCCAACAAATTGACCTTTGCTGGCCCGCTGTGAAATAGGATGCACCCACATACGCTTCCTCCTCAATCATTTCTGGCTGCTCTCCAAAACAGCGGAAGACCAGCCAGTGCAAAAAAACATGGTCAGTGGATGACACAGTGAGTGGACATCGTGCAAAGAGAAATCCAATAACAAACACACACCAACCACTTGACAAAACTCCCAAAACAAATGGCATGCTGGGGGTATTTATATGTGTTTGCAGTAACAGGTGAATGTAGAGGATGAATCAGTTTTTTTTCACGCGCGTGAAAAATGCATGCAATCCGCATCTCACCTGCTTGGGAAAAACGCAATAATGCGACGCAATCGCATACAAAACTGATAGCACTCGCAGGCAAAATCGCACGATTTTCCCTAAAAGCACCCGCAATGCATTCGGACAAAATCTGTCACGCCCTTGTGCAAGAGGCCCCTTTCACACGAGCAAGTTATCCGTGTGGGTGCAATGCGTGACGTGAACGCATAGCACTCGCACTGAATCCTGACCCATTTATTTCAATGGTGTGTACATTAGCGTTTTTTTCACGCATCAGTTCTGCGTTGTGTGAAAAATACAGCATGTTCTATATTCTGCATTTTTCACAAGGCTCTGGCCCCATAGAAGTGAATGGGGCTTCTGTGAAAAACGCATTGCATCCGGAAGCAATGAGTTTTTCACTGATGATTGCTAGGAGATGTTGTTTGTAAACGTTCAGTTTTTTATCACGCCTGTGAAAAACGCATCAAAACGCATTGCACCCGCACAGAAAAAACTGAAACTCAAACTTTGCCATGGCTCTGTATCTTGAGGATTGTGGACCCATTCAAGTCAATGGGAACACCTCTATGATATGGAGTGCACACGGACGGTGTCCATGTATTGCACACCAAATTATAAACTCGGGCATTATTAAATACGCAAGCTGGAGGAATCAACATCCATTTAGACAAAATCCCACAAAAAATTAAAATAAAATGATACCTCCATTAATCGTAATAAAAGTATCCTTTATTCAATTCATATAATATATAAAAACATACATAGCAGCAGGTGGTACCCCCAAAAGAGGACAAAGAGGAAACTGCAGAGTCCGTCAGCTTCAGAATGTAATCAAACACTAGGTTATTAGCAAATATGCCCAATAGGACAATTAGTAGCACCCAGGCACAATATCCACATATGGGTCATAGTAGTACATAAATAAGGGCAAAACTAGTAAGTCAATCTATATAAATACCATCTGTAGCACGCCGACTCTGCAGCCGCCTCCCCCTAATCAGGGCCGTCTTTAACAAGGGGCAAAAGGGGCAGCTGCCCCGGGCCCAGTTGCTCCTGGGGGCCCAAGGCAGCTGCCTCTTGAGCCCTGCTGGCCACTGCCCCGAGTATCAGGCTATCAGCTACACAGGGGGGTGCTGCCATGCTATGCCTGCCTGCCGGCACTCCAGGCAGCGTACTGTGAGTGCTGTGATTTTCTAGGACCTTAAATGACATTATCACCATGTGACCAGTAACCTAGCAATATTACTGGTCACATGGCTATGAGGCCATCACAGAGCCTGTCTACCAGGAGCGTTTTCTTTTTAGAAGATTACATCAGGAAAAGGTGACAGGGGCTGTAATGCTAATATACTTTGAGCTACTGTATAGTGGGGTGCTATACTGCTCTACTGTATACTACTATATATTGTGAGATGCTTTATACTGTGGGGGGCTGTATATTTTGGGGTGCTGTATACTGTGGGGTACTGTATACTGTGAGGTGCGGTATTCTGTATAGTGTGGGGTCCTGTATACCGTGAGGTGCTGTATGCTGTGGGTGCTGTATATTGTGGAGTGCTATACTGCTGTACTGTATAGTGTGGGGGGCTGTATAGTGTATAGTTCGGGGTGCTGTATACTGTGAGATGTGGTATTCTGTATAGTTTGGGGTGCTGTATACTGTGAGGTGCTTTATACAGTGGGTGCTGTATATTGTGGAGTGCTATACTGCTGTACTGTATAGTGTGGGGGGCTGTATAGTGTATAGTTTGGGGTGCTGTATACTGTGAGGTGCGGTATTCTGTATAGTTTGGGGTGCTGTATACCCTGAGGTGCTGTATACTGTGGGTGCTGTATATTGTGGAGTGCTATACTGCTGTACTGTATAGTGTGGGGGGCTGTATAGTGTATAGTTTGGGGTGCTGTATACTGTGAGGTGCGGTATTCTGTATATTTTGGGGTGCTGTATACCGTGAGGTGCTGTAAACTGTGGGTGCTGTATATTGTGGAGTGCTATATTGCTGTACTGTATAGTGTGGGGTGCTATACTGCATAGTGTGGGGTGCTGTAAACTATAGGGTGCTACACTGCATACTGTGGGTTTCTGTATACTATAGGGTGCTATACTGCATACTCTGGGGTGCACTGTAACGCTAGGGTGAGCCGAGCCCTGGTCTCCTTCCTGCAGAGCGGTGCCCACTTCCAGCCTGAGCCCAGCTGCCCAGAGCACTGATCCTGAGCCGCTGGAGTCTTCAGAACTGGAAGTATTTATATCACTGTACTCTACCAGGTGTGTGGATTTTTTGTGTGTGTGTGTTGTGGTGGAGGCCGTGATTGCATGCTAGGGTGTGGGAAGGCGGGATCCAGGGGGCCCAAGTAAATTTTTGCCCAGGGTCCAATCAATATTAAAGACGGACCTGCCCCCAATGCTGTTTCGCCACCCAGGCTTCTTTCAGGGACAAGAGATCAACCAAGCACCTCCTCCTTTTATCATCAAACATAACGTCATAAAAAATAAAATGTATTGCATATGTAATACATGTATTGCAGACCCGCTGTTTGCAGTCTACAATACGGGCATGAGGCGCACTCGCTCGTGTGCATGAGCCCCTAGGGTCAGTATTAGGGTTAGGGATAGTATTACAGTTAGAAGTCAGTATTATGGCTCTGGCACACGGTCGTTGTCATATTGCGGCCCGCAAACAGCAGCGGTCGTGTGCACCCTGCATCACGGATGCAGACCCATGCACTTGAATGCGGTGCGGAAAAAAAAATGTATGCTCTACTTTTTTACGGTGCGGACAGTCGGATGCGGATCGCGGACCCCATTCCCCACACTCTGTTGTGAAAACCAGTGATTTGGGGGTGATCTCTAATAAGTTCCACCCGCGGCTCAATAGCTAGTGCAAATTGCAGGGGTGACAGGGCAATTCTGTTTGGTTCCCCTACCCAATGCAAACAACTCAGTAAGGTTCACATTAATCTGGAAACGAGCCCTCAGCTATTCTTTTAACAATCACACCCACAAAGTATATTGAGGACCAAGGCCAAACTTCACAACCAACTCCCACAGATAATCCCATTCAGTGCTGTTGAATACATTTTGTGGAGGCCTTTTGAATCTGGTGGTAGCCCCTTTTCCACTGATGGGCGCACCTGCAACAAGGGAAATCGTTATCCCTTTGCCTCTTCTTGTGGTCTATTGACTGTAATGATCTATTGTTTGGTAAAAATCCTTTTGGAATATTTCCCCATATAAATTATGAAATGAAACGTGTCGAGAACGATATCATAGGGTTTATTAGGGATTCCGCCCAGATCTTACCATGGATCTCAGCACGGTCCATGTATTATTTTTCTTAGAAGCTGAAGGAAATTGATATTCTCATAAAGGTTATGTTAAGCCATTAGGTCAAGCAGTATGCATTCTGAGGAGGTTGCAAGAGATGTAAAAGAAAGTGGGCATACTGCAGACATACTGCACCTTTTGCAAAACCTATAGACATGAGATTACTGGTCTTACTGACTTTGACAGTAAGAGACTACTCTTACCAATTAAAATGCAGTTTATTTCGTCTGGTAAAATGCAGGGCACCTGATGGAAACCAGAGGAACCCCATTATAGTCAGTCTTGCAACAGACCAAGTGCTTCTTTTATTTTTACTCTTTTACTCCTGTGGCAGAGCAGAAAAACAAAACTGCAGATGTGAACGAACCTTAGAAAGCATTTCTCTGTAGACTAGGATTTACTTTTCAAATTTACCAACTTTTAAAAGGAGGCATTACAGATTTATATTCCAAGTAGGCCCTATGGTTCATTACCAGTTTGTTTTTATATATTTTATAAATACATATGCTATAAAAAGCAGTTCCATTATTTAGCCACACAAAATACAGAACTTTAAAAGCAAATGTAATGTATGCTATTGATAAAATTAACACAAACAGTGTTCTTGGGTACCTATACTGCAACTTTTTTTTTGTCTTTTTGCCTCCCTACCAACTGTTTACTTTAGTTATCGGTTTAGGTACACAATGCATATGTACCTTGAACCTGTTTTGCTTTTAATCTTTTTACAGTGACCCTTCAGTGTTTCCATTTTGGAGAGACATGCTGTACACTATATATACAATTAACATATGCAAGAAGAGAGAAAGGACAGCGCCTCATGTATGGTATTGCTGACAATATTAATGCTTATGCGTAAAAAAATTTGCTTACCATATGTTGTTATGAGATAGTCACAACAGCTGTATAGGCTCTTGCTGGTGTATATCCCAACCAGCAAACGGGAGTTTGGCTGCAGTCTGGGTTCCTGCCTGCACCCAAAAAACGTACGGGTGCTGGAGTTGAAGTCAAACCTGAATAGAATAAAAACAGCTGAACCTCTTCTGCGGGCGCTGCCAAGGATACCATTCAGATAAAGCGTATAGTTCAAAATAGCTTTAATTGGTCTACGCGTTTCAGGGGTGAATAACCCCCTTCATCAGGACAGTAAAACCAATATAATTAACATGATATATGTCCCTTTAAAAGTTCCTAACACAAATATACAAAATTTGTATATAAAATTTGTCCCAAACCACAAAGTACCTTGGAGCGCAGCAGGTCTGTAGTGAAGTAGGTTGCAATTCACACTCAGTTCTTTTGTACAAAAAAAGACAGCGCAGCTCAAATGCTTTCCATAGGAGCGTGGATGAATCTTTAGATGCACTCGATCATTGGATTTAAGGTTCCCTTCTCATTCACCTTTTTCACCTCCTGGATGTTAAATAAGAGGACTGAACATAGTGAGGTACCGCACAAATTCATTAAACAATTGGTTTTATTATACTCGCATAGATAAAAAGTTTAATGCATTTAAAAGTATAAAATGATGCTCAGAATCGCATCATTTATATACTGTCCCCAAGACCTGCTGCGCTCCAAGGGACTTTGTGGTTTGGGACAAATTTTATATACAAATTCTGTATATTTGTGTTAGGAACTTTTAGAAACATTCACCTGCTTACATAATGGTAGTGGAGCTAGTAAAATACCCAGAGACTTTTATTGGATATTGGCAGCAGTCCATAGAATTACATTTACTGATTTGCAACTTACAATTGACTGTGACACAACTTTTTTCTACACACAGCTACTTGCAGATTACCTTGGAATTGATAAAACACGCACCTAGCAGCAATATTTTATGTTTGTTTTTTAAAACATGTTCTCCAGATACATCAACAGACTAAATCAATCATCATAAGCCTATTGTACAATATAAATGAGGATGTCAATTCAATAAGGCTACATGCACACGAACGTATATGTTTTGCGGTCCACAAATTGCGGATCCGCAAAAAAAAAAAAAAACAACGGATGACATCCCGTTTGTTTTGCGGATCCATTGTAACAATGCCTAAAACGGACAAGAATAGGACATGTTCTATTTTTTGGGCGGGGCTACAGAACTGATTCGGACAGCACATGGTGCTCAGTGTACTTAAAACAAATAACCCCAACCTGTCCCTTCCCTCATCCCTCCCACCCCAGATGCTGTAGCTGGCACCCTATATACCATTGAAGACATTTTGTTTTCCCTTAGCAGGTATACAAATGTGATAACTTAACTCCTCGATTTCAAGAGGATATAAAGAATATAACTAAAACCCTATTCCAGGAAGTAATAATCTATCTAAAATAAATACTCTGTTCTACCCTCTTAAATAAGCTCTTTCACTTCCTCAGGAGGATAAAATGCTTGAATAAATGCCGACCATTTCACATGGTAATTTTTATTTTCCAAACATCTGTCTACTGTCTGTCTGCTAGAAGACAAAATTTGGAATGATCTATTACCTCTCTTATACTTCACACCAATGAAGCTAACCAATGTTTAACGATACATCTCTTGGTGGCCAATAATATAACATGTGTCACTATTGGTGTCTGCGGAGCGGTTAAATGAAAGAGAATTTCTTCCAGGGTGCAACCTAGCTTAGTGTGTAATTTGTTATTTAGCTCCTGAGCTATCTGTTCGACAGCTCTCTCACCTTCCTACACTCCCAAACACAATGGTATAGGTCGGCATTTTGAAGCATGCATTTAGGGTATTTTGTTTGTCTGTCCCCATTGGAGACCTTTTTACTGGACTTAATATCAATTCCATATATAGCTTTGTGGATAAATTTTAAGAGCGTCTCTCTCCATATTTCGCTTGACACTTTTGAGCTTTTTGTACCCTCTGCCATCCTCCCAAAATATCTTCTGTGTGTAAATTCCCTTTAAAGTTTTTGCTTCATCCTTTAAAGAGAGTGTTGCTCTGTTGGTGAGAGATACCTTTCCTAATATTATCATATATAGCGGCTATGGATATCTTGGCGTGTTTGGGCAATATCATGTCATCAAAGCTGTTTGAAGAGAATTCTAAGTTGAAGTTTCTCAATCTGTTCTTCAAAAAACCTAATAATTTATGAAACGCTAAATAGTGGGAAGTATCTAGATGGTATCTAACACACAGATAATGGAAGGAGTAAAGCTGTGCCTTTTGAGGATCCCATATATCTTTTACTGTGATTATGCCCTGTGTCTGCCACTTTAGAAACTGTTTATTTAAGTGACCTGCTGTAAATTCTGGGTGTTTCCATGGGGGAGAGGTGTTCAGACACCAGGAAAGGCAAGCAGAACAATTTTCTAGCGACCTTTCATGAAGCGACTGTATCTTTAAGTAATACACTCTTTTTTTGATGAGACGGGAATGCTCAAAATCTGGTGTGTAATAGTGCTTTTAAGCTCCATGGATGAGCTAGTTGTGACTCCAGGCTAAAATTGGAGAATCGAGATGTTCCCCCAATCCAATCTACACCATGTCTCACTAGGCTGGAAATATTGTAGTGTCGAATGTCAGGAAAACCCAAACCACTATCCTTTCTACTTAGCATTAGTACTTGAGTCAATGTTCAGCTCTTAAAATAAGCCTTGAGACATAACTTGGATATTAAATAAGCCAGCACCTCATCTGCAGACAGCTGTTTCGGGGTGATTACCCCTCATCAGTGCAGAGCAGGGAGTACTAGCTTAACTGGGTAAGAGGCCTGTGTCCGGGTCAGGGGGGAACTAACTGTCCTTTGGGAGAGAGCACCTTAACCAGTGTGAGGAGACTTAACAAGCTTTGCCTCTAATGCCACCAGATGTAAGGCAGCTATCCTATAAGTCAATATTCAGCTCTTAAAATAAGCCTTGAGACATGACATTAGTTCCCCCGACCCAGACACAGGCCGCTCACCCAGTACTCTCTGCTCTGTACTGATGAGGGGCAATTACCCCAAAACAGCTGTCTGCAGATGAGGTGCTGGCTTATATAATATCAAAGTCATGTCTCAAGGCTTATTTTAAGAGCTGAACATTGACTTATAGGATAGCTGCCTTACATCTGGTGGCAATAGAGGCAGAGCTTGTTAAGAGCGCATTTGCATCCCTAGCCTCCCAGAATTCCAGAGGAGCATGTATGGCCTATAAGTCTCCTCACACTGATTAAGGTGCTCTCTCCCAAAAGAGAGTTAGTTCCCCCCTGACCCGGACACAGGCCTCTAACCCAGTTAAGCCAGTACTCTCTGCTCTACACTGATGAGGGGAAATCACCCCGAAACAGCTGTATGCAGATGAGGTGCTGGCTTATTTAATATCCAAGTCATGTCTGAAGGATTATTTTAAGAGCTGAACATTGACTTATAGGATAACTGCCTTACATCTGGTGGCAATAGAGGCAGAGCTTGTTAAGAGCTCATTTGCATCCCCTCCCCATCTGCGAATAAAGCATGCTTGACCTCAGTATCCCCCACTGAGATGCCCTTTATATCTGTATTCATGGCTATAGCTCTAGACAAAGATTTGATTGCCAGATTGAATAGCAGAGAGGACAAAGGGCATCCCTGCCGAGTACCCTTGTATAGTGTAAACTTGGGGGATAGAAAACCTGGTGTATGTACTTGTGCACTCGGGGAGTCATACAAAGCTGATAGATATCGGCAAAATTGTCCCACCAAACCCACCGAATCCAACATGCTGTTCAGCCAATCCCTGGCCGCGTTATTGAATGCCTTTTCTGCATTAATTGCTATAATGGCCCGGGGCCTTGTTGAAACGAGGGGGCATCTTGATGTCATCTAATACCGCCAACACCTTTTTGATATTAGTCACTGTAGATCTATTTTGCGTGAAACCCGCTTGTGCTGGTAAAAGGAGCTTGTATGAAGAAAGGAAAGTGACTTTTAAAAATACCTTTAATAAATATTTAAGTGGGTATAGGTATGAATATACCAACAGTGAAAAGACTACGATAACTGAGATTACTCAATAGGGGAGTAATAACCCCTTTGACGAAAAACACACATAATGACACGGTAATGCACTTACTTAGATGGGTACGGAAAAAATAATTCTAACCCGAGGTATGCAGGGTCAGAAATGAAAAACCAGCTACCCCTAGAATCCCTAGAGGTCTGCTGTGCCCAGGGCAGCCCCCTGATGGTGGAGGTTCCCTGTCCCCGAACCTAGTGCTAACCGGTCCCTAGAAATCCCTGCATAAGGAATATGCTCCAGGATACAAGAAATAAAGAGTAGACCGTGCTCTATGTCGATAAATGTCACCGTTACTCTCTACACATCAAAAAATCACTATTAGTTCCCAAATATTAATGGTCACTAATAATCCCCGACGCGTTTCGCCTAATACTTATTAGGTTCATCAGGGGGTAACATAGTTTATAGGTACTTAGCTTTGCGATCAGATATTAAGACCACAATACTTTTATTGCTGCCGGTCCCCAAGAGGAAGAAATGGACCTCTATTGTCCCGCTCAATGGTGCCTAGAAATGAGTAAATAACAATGTAACTAGGCAAGGCCTGTCAGTGGCAGGCTAACAATACAGAACATATGCCGCACAGAGGATACCCATACAGGACTCCAGAAAGGCCCTCAGCATGGAATATACAGCATAATGACACAGGCAAGATCATTACATTAGTTAATAAATAGGAAGGTGTGACCTTCCCACAGGCAGTGGCAACAGAGATGCATTATTACTAGTCAAGGTCCATCGATTTGCAAGTATAAAACGTTCAAAAAGAAGCAAAGAGCTATTAGGACTTACAGGCGGGAGAGATGGGGGTTCATCCGGGCAGACAATCTGGCTTTGTGGATCCAAAGCTGAACCCTGCTTTGGAGGAGCCAGCAATTTAAAGGCTCGCGCTAGCCAGCGTTAATTTCCGGACGCTCGGGCACAAGTTCCGGCCTTTGAAACGCACGCTGGAACGCAAGTAACTACGAGCCACTTCCGAGATAGTGGAACGCAGGATGAAGCGCACAACGAAACTGGAAGTGACGCGACGTCAGTCACTAGAGCCCGGTGGAACGCAGCGATGGAACGCAACATCAGGAGAGGTATCCCACTGATGCCCACAAGCGCTGCAGAAGCCCTCTCTGGAGGCCCCTCAAATATGGGGACCAACCAGAGACAGCTATTAGAAAGAAAGAGTGTATCTCCACCCTCCAGCAGGGGTCTTGAAAGGGAGGACAAAGGGACCTCATGGAAGTTTTTCTAACTAAGAAATAAAAACAAATTATAAACAAAGGTTTGATACTTCTCAATGTTGTTTCCTAAGAATCGGAGAGGAGACCACATAGCACTTAATAAGGATGAGGTGATCAGATACCGGAGTCACCTATGTACTGAGATGCTTTACGCATCGATTTGACCAGTTAAGAGGGCTAACATACCAAAAATGAAAATTACAACTATCCACCGACGGAAGATAAGGTACATATTAGGGACAGGAAAGGTACTAAATGAAACATGTAAAATTTAATCTCTCGTTAAGGCCCAGGGGAGATTGAGACTGAAACCGGTAGATCCACGAAGCCTCTTTTTTCAGGATCTTTTTTTCCCAATCACCTTTCCTTTCAGGTAATGGGAGTACCTCAAGTACAGAAAAACGAGCACAGGCCACATTCCCCTTATGACAGTTGTTAAAATGATGGGCCACCAGTGTATCTTTTTGCTTTTTCATATCGTTTATGTGCTCGCAAATCCTTCTCCTGAATTCTCTTTTGGTTTTGCCAATATAGTCAAGAGGACAGCTGCACTGACAAATGTATACAACACCTTTAGTTCTGCAATTAACAAAGTCCCGGATGGCGAAAGGACGTTGTGTCACGGAACAGGTAACTATTTTTGAGATGTTAATGAAGCTACAAGCTTTACAGGATCCGCACCTGAAGACGCCCAGGGGCTTTCGGTCCAACCAGGTGCCTTCTTTTTTGGGGCCCTCATAGTGACTCTGGACCAGACGGTCCCTTAAGCTTCTCCCTTTGCGATAGGTCACCTGGGAATATGCCCTAATTGCCTGTGTTAAGTCTGGGTCCATTGTGAGTACAGGCCAATGTTTTTTCAGGGTGGATATTATTTCCTTGTTGCTGGAATCAAAAGTGGAAATCGGACGAATCTGACCCTCACCCTGGATTCCTCCCTTTTCCTTGATTCCGCATGGTGGAAAGATTCTTTTAATAGTGGCAAAGGGTATCCTCTCTGCAGCAGTCTGGTTTTTAGTTTATTTGATTCAAAATAAAAATTACTTCCTGAGGAGCAGTTCCTGCGAACCCGCAAGTACTGCCCCCTGGGGATACCTCTCTTGACAGCCAAGGGGTGATGACTCTCCCAGTGCAGACTGCTGTTAGTTGCCGTTGGTTTACGGAATACCGAGGTAATTAAAGTCCCCTCAGATTTCGTCACTACCACGTCAAGAAATGTAATCTGTTCCATCTGCGTCTCATAAGTAAAACTCAGGCCGATGTCATTTTGATTAAGGGTATTTTTTTAAATTATGAAACGCAGGTATACTGCCCTCCCAGATCACAAACACATCGTCGATGTAGCGAGTCCAGAATGTAATGTTCTCGCCCCACCAACGACACTGATCTGGGAAGACGTAATGGTCCTCCCACCAACCCAGGAGGAGATTGGCATAGGTTGGGGCACAGGAATTCCCTATTGCCGTCCCCCTGAGTTGGTGGTAGTAAGAACCATTGAACAGAAAAAAATTATGTGTCAGAGTATATTCAAGAAGCCTTAAGATAAAATCATTATGCTGATTAAACTGAGTGCTTCTGGTATTTAGAAATGAAGAGACAGCCCCTATACCTCGATCATGTGGGATAGATGTGTAAAGAGACTCTACGTCTATGCTTGCCAAAATACTATTGGGGTTGATGGAAAGTGTTTTCTAAGAAAATCCATCGAATCCCTGGTGTAGGATGGTAAAGTCATTACGAAATCGCAAAGTACCTTATCCAGGTAGATACCCGTATGGTGCGTTAGGGAATCGATACCTGATACAATAGGTTGTCCCCTCAGGGGCTGTATCCCTTTATGTATTTTTGGCAAGCAATAGAACTTAGCTGTTTGAGGGGCTTTGGGGAGCAGAAAATCGAATTTGGTTTTATTCACAAGGCCCTGTTGTAAACCCTGAACCAGGATTCTGGTTAGGTCTGCGAGGAAGGCCTCTGTAGGGTCAGAAGAGATTTTTTTATAACTTTTTTTATCATTCAAAAGTGTGAGGCACATTTTTTGATATTTTTCATGATTCAATAGCACCAAGTTGCCACCTTTGTCTGATTGTTTTATAACCATGTTTTTATTCTCTTCCAAGTTTCGTAATGCCTTAAATTCAGGGCCAGATAAATTGGAATGAAAGGAGTTTGGGCATCAATCTAGTAAATCTATTTGCCACAATACATTGATGAAGGAAATTGGTCTATAGGAGGCTGCCAGCAAAGTGTCCTTCCCTGGCTTAAGCAATACTTTTATATATGCAGTGCGCGGTGACTTTGACATCTGGAGGCCTGACATATAGCCATTGAAAAGAGGCATTAAAGTGGGAATAATATCATCCCTCAAGGTATTATAAAATTCCCCCGTATAGCCACCTGGTCCTGGGGCTTTATTAGGTTGTAAGGTGTTAATAACCTCTATCACTTCATCTGCTGTGATTGGATTATTCAATATAGTTAGATCCGAGGGCCTGATTTTGGGCAAAGGTGTGCAATTAAGCCCTTCCCTGGCAGCCTCTGAGTTGCCTATGTGACTAGTGTATAGCGATGAGTAAAAGCCTCTAAATACTTCATTTATTTTAGAGGGTGACGTATGAGTGTCTCCTTTTATCATCTTTTAAGGCCAGAATAGGGGTGGATTGTAATGGACCTCTTGCTAGGCGGGCCAGAAGTTTCCCCTCTTTGTTCCCATACTTAAACAATTGGGCTTTTTATTGTGATTTAAAGGTAAGTTCTTTTTTTTGTACCCATTGGTCATATGCCACTTTCGCCTTAGCCCATGCTTCTTTATTCTGAGGATTCAGGGATGTCTGAAACGCAGTATATGTCTCTCTGAGTGTGTGACTGTATTTTATTAGGAGCCCCAGCCAATAGTTTTTTCACATTAGCAGTATAGGCTATAAGTTTGCCCTGTATTACTGCTTTTCCGGTCTCCCACAGCAATTGGATGTCTTTGGTTTGACCATTGAAACCCATATATTCCTACCACCACTTCTTCAGTTCAGTCTGAAAGTTGTCATCGCATATTAATGCTGATGGGAATCTCCAGATATAATCATACCACCTAGGAATTGTGCCTGTTACGGTAAGTTGGATCCGGGGCATGGTCTGAAATCACCAAATCTTCTATCGAGACTGATCTGGTTCTAGACCAGAGGGTATCCGATAAAAGAAAGTAATCTAATCTTGACCAAGAGTTGTGAGCATTAGAAAATAATAGGTATATCCCCCCCCCCCCCCCCCCCCCAGGGTGTAGGGCTCTCCACATATCACTTAGCGAGTGAGCCTGGCAAAAATTGGGGAGTGAGGTATCTTTTCCTCTTGGGATGATTTTTTTACCCTCTAAGTGGTGTCGATCTTCAACGTGGTTGAAAACCCCATTCATATCCCCCGCCACAATTAGATTTTTGTTGGGATCTCTCAGGATTATGTGACTTCATTCAGTATAAAATTAAGAGTTAACATTTGGCCCATAAATATTGTATATACTTATATCATCAGATGGAGAATGAAGGTTAATTCCCCCAATTCTTCCCTCTCCATCTGAGGAACATATCTGTATAGTGTATGGCAAGTTTTTATGCAAAAGTGTCACCACTCCTGCTTCAGAGTTTATGGATGGGGAGCTAAACGCTTTCCTCCACCCATAGCTTTTGTAACCTGGCACACTCTGGTTCAGTTAGGTGGGTTTCCTGTAACAGAGCGACATCTGCCTTTAGCCTCTTTAGGTGGCGGAGTACCATCATCCTTTTCTGGGGGGACTTCAGTCCCTTCGCATTCCAGGTTATTTTTTTTAACAAAGATGTTTATTTGCATTGTGTCATGAGCTTGCAAAATTCACATTACAGTATTATCCAGTACAGAACAACTGCACAATAGGTGACACATCACCATCGAAATCCATCAGCATAACACAATACAATACATTTTATATTTTCTCCCCCCCCCCCTCCCCAATCCCTTTCCCCCCACCCCCCTTCCCCAATCCCTTTCCCCCCACCCCCCTTCCCCAATCCCTTTCCCCCCACCCCCCTTCCCCAATCCCTTTCCCCCCACCCCCCTTCCCCAAGGTAATCAAACAAATGATCCCAACACACCGAGCACAACTGGCAAGGGTAAACCCACCTCTCTGAGCACTGCCTTATTTGCCATTAACACTAGACTCTTGACCTAGCTCTCCTTTGCCACCTCTCTCTTGTCTCTTCTCAAGACCCTAACGGTCACCGACTTTCAACCTACCCAGCTTTCCTTTGATATCCTCCTGCAAATACCAGGCTGTCAGGGTGAACGGTCTCATGATCCTGAGAGATTCCGCCTCCTCCATGAAATGTAACAGGAATTTTTTCCAGGTCTTGTACAGCTTCCTTCCAAATGTTTCCTTCTTACCCATTGCTTCTAACCACTCCAGATGGAGCATATGCCTCAAACGCCCTAAAAACTCAGACTTTGATGGTACCTTTGGCTCCAACCATACCGATAGCAAGCATCTCTTAGCCTCAAGAACTATCCTATGACCCATTGCTGAAAGGCCCCTACTCTGCTCACTTCCACCGTCAGTCGACTCCACCTGCTTACCCGCATGCAGCATTGCCACCTGAATGTCTAGTTCCTCAGTAAAATTACTACCATCCCGTAAGACCAGCCCCACCATCTTCCAATATTCCTCCAATTTAGTGCAGCTCCACAGCCCATGTACAAGGTCAGTTCTAGGGGTGGAACATCTAGGACAGGCCACCAACCTATCCGGTTTCGCACTAGTGGCCGGCATGTCAAATCCATACAGGGCATGATGTATAATTTTAAAATGAGTCTCCCTCATTGTCTCATTTACCACTGCCCTGTGTAGGGCTGCAATACCGTTCCTCACTATTGGGTAAACCTCCTCCAGGCCTAATTTGCTCCCCCATCTTCCGAACAATCCCTGGGAGAAAGAGTCCTCCCAATGGCATCTCA
This sequence comes from Bufo gargarizans, assembly GCF_014858855.1. Taxonomy (NCBI): domain Eukaryota; kingdom Metazoa; phylum Chordata; class Amphibia; order Anura; family Bufonidae; genus Bufo; species Bufo gargarizans. The sequence continues at coordinate 544,444,301 of NC_058080.1, read as the reverse complement.
GACTACTGTATAAGAGCGATATGGATTGCCTGTTGCCAGAGATAATGAGCGTATCGAATTTGTTCCGAACCCATTCACCAGTCATGTTAGTAGCCAGACTCTTACAATAGTGCCTGACCTGCAGATATGGGAACAAATCAGATCCCGTCAGCCCCCACCTATCCGTTAGTTCTCGTAGAGTCGCCCATCTGCTCTCCTGAGTATGGAACAAGTCCCCTACTGTCTTCAATCCCTTGATTTTCCATTCCCGCAACGGCCGCTCCGACTGCCCTGGAGGAAAAGCTGGATTATTGCACAAAGGAAGGTGTTTCGAGATCTGGCATGGCAGTCTATATATCTTTCTAAGGTTCTTCCATGTTACAATGGAATCACGTAGTATCAGCGAACACCTAGCTAAGCGTGGGAGTAGGGATATTTTGGTATGCACTAAAGCCTTTAAATCCCAGGGCGCCGCTAGCTGCTTTTCCAACTTCAGATTAGAGTAGTGGGAAGTCTCATTTAACCAATCTATCAGGTGCCTACTCAGACAAGCTAAATTGTAGCCCCTAACATCAGGAACACTGAGCCCTCCGATCTCCCTTCGCAATTTCAGCTTCCTCAACGATATCCTTGGCTTTTTACCATTCCAAATGAATTTTATAAAACATCCCTCCAAGCTCCTCACATCTGCATGTCTCAGAAGCACCGGTATGGTTTGGAGTGGGTACATCAATTTAGACACTGCTAGCATTTTGATTAAATGACACCTCCCCATTAACGACAGCGGTAACTTCTGCCATCTGGCCAGGTCATCCCTAATTTTGTTGAGCAAAGGCGGATAATTTAGCTGGTAAATGGAGTGCGGTTGCCGGCCAATTCTTATACCTAGGTATTTGATTTGGGATTTTATTAAGGAACCCATTATGCCCTTGTTCCCGTCCGTCCCAAGCCTATTGTTCTGGCCTAGTGGTAAAAGTTCACATTTTGACATATTAACTTTGTATCCGGAATACTTCCCGAACCTCTCCAATGCCTCAAAGACGTTTTCGATTTGTCCCTGTGGGTTTGACATAAATAGGATTACATCATCGGCAAATAATGCCGCTTTCACTTGCGCCTTGCCCACCTTAATCCCCTCAAATAAGTCAGACCTGCATAATTCCCTAGCCAGCGGTTCCAATGCCAAATTAAATAATAGTGGGGATAGAGGGCAACCCTGTCTGGTCCCCTTCTGTAAGTCGAATGGTTTGGACAGGTGGCCTTGCGTATATACCCTCGCCTGCGGTCTATGATACATCTGCGACAAGACTCCCCTAAAAGCCCCTGTAATCTCCATTTTATCTAGGACCGCCTCCAGCCATGCCCACCGAACATTGTCAAACGCTTTCTCAGCATCCAATGTGAGCATGGCTGGTGACTCCCCCTTCACTGGATCATGTTGCACCCTGTCCATAACGGTAAGTACTGTCCTAATATTTGTCACCGCAGCTCGACCCTGGATGAAACCCACCTGTTCCTGTCCTACTAAAGATGGCATAATTTTAGCCAAACGATCCGCAATAATTTTGGACAGTATCTTTGCGTCCACATTTATCAGGGAAATGGGTCTATAAGAGCCCGGCAGTAATGGATCCTTCTCGGGCTTGGGTATCAATTTAATATAGGAGAGGCTAGTTCCATCCAGGGTCGGTTCACCCCTAAACATGCCATTATAAACGTCTACCAGCACCGGCAAGACCTGAGTACACAAAGCTTTGTAGTACTCTCCTGTATAACCGTCCGGTCCAGGAGCCTTAGAGTTCCCCAACCCTTTGATCACGCCCTGCAACTCTATCACCGTGACCTCCGCATTTAAAATAAGTCGTTGTTCCTCGGTCATCTTAGGTAGTCTAATTTTGTCAAGAAGGGTGTCACTCAGGTCAGCACTCTCCCCATCCCTATACAGCTTTTCATAATAATTTCCCAAAATGGAGTTGATCTTTGCAGGATCATGGACCGTCGTCCCTACGGAGTCTTTCAAGCTATTTATGTATTGCGGTTGTCTCAATCCCTTTGCCAGATTGGCTAGAAGCCTCCCCGACTTGTTACCATACTTGAACATCTTGGCCTCAAACTCAGAACTACGTAGTAGTTCTTTCTCCTTAATACACTGTTCGAAACCCTGGCGCTCCTCTGACCACCTTTTCCTATTTGACTCCGTGGGGTCCTGTTTAAACTCGGCATAAGCTGCTCTAACTTTCTGGCTTGCCTGTTCCAACCGTGCTTGAGCCTTTCTTTTAAGACCTGTCAGGTACCCCATGATTCTGCCTCTCAACACCGCTTTAGAAGCGTTCCAAAAGAGGTTTGGGGTGTCAATGTGTTTCTCATTATCTGTCCGGTATTCCTCCCACCAAATAGACAATTTTTCCACGAACTCTTCCCTCGCGCACAATTGTGAGGGAAATCTCCATATGAAATCGGGGCCTCTAGGGAAATCATCTCTCACCACTAGGGTCACCGGCGCATGGTCAGAAATCACCAAGTCTCCGATATCAGACAGCTCCACTCTAGGCACTAAATTGGGGGTCACTAATAAATAGTCGATACGAGACCAAGCGTTCTGAGGGTGGGAGTAGAAGGTAAAACTGCTATCGTCCGGATGGATCTGACGCCAGACATCTACCAGTCCCCCACCTACCAATAACTGCCGCAGTGCCTTGTCTTGCGAGGCCTCCCCCCCTACCTTTCCGTCAATTCTTCTCCTATCTACCACCCCACTCAGAACCGCATTAAAATCGCCTCCGACTATCTTATTCACGCACGTGTCCTCTAGCAGTCTCAGTTCTAGGTTTCTTAGAAAGGTTGAATTTCCCGTGTTAGGACAGTAAACATTGTACATGCTATATTGTGTATTCTGTACTTGTATTACAGCATGCACCCATCTCCCCTGAGAATCGTTAGCCTGTGCTAAAACCTGGCAGTTCAATTGCTTATTGATAAGCATCATTACCCCAGCTTTCCGGTTGAGTGACGGGGACCCAATAACTCTGCCTACCCATAGCTTCTTCATTCTATCAAAATCTTGCGCCTCAAGATGGGTCTCTTGTAGGAAAACCACATCCGGTTTAAGTTTTTTGAGGTGCCTAAGAACCATCCACCGCTTATGAGGCGATTTCAAACCTTTGACGTTCCAAGTTATCACTTTCATGTCCGCCACCAAGGTTTTTTCTTTTTTTTTTTTTTTTTGTTATTCCCCCCCTTAATTTGTATTCTGTCTGTTTTTTTTTTTTTTTTTTTTTTTTTTTTCCCCCCTTTTGGATTTTGGAATTTCGTCCCTCCTTTACTTTGAATATATAGACTATCCCACCTACCGAGCCAGGGGTCCACGTCACTCACCGAAAGCGCTCAGAGAGGTCCCTTACAAAACAAGCAAACAAAAGAAAATTGTTAGATTACCTACAACTTTTGTGCCACCGGCACTAACTTTTAGTAGCTCTACCTCCTTTCTCCTCCAATCACCACCCCTTTTAACTTCTCTAGTAACTTCCCTTTTTTTCTGGGTTGCGGGTCCCTCTCACAATGGTAATTAGGAAAATACTCCTACTATTCCCAAGTGAGGACTCACTATTAAATATGCTAGACATCCACCCGCGACAATCATATCTCCTGCTGTTGTCATTCTCCCCACGCATAACATGTCATTGGTATTGCAATTAGCACACAGTAAGAACATAACTTAACTTGGCGGACTGAACTAAAGTCCTCCCCAACATAAGTGCTGTATCAGCTCAATACCAGTAGATATACCAGTCCCACAGGTACTTTGGGAGATCTCATCTGTCCCCCCGTGATATGTCCAGGGGCTAAAGTCATCTCCTAGGGTAGGAACCTTCTCTCCGTTCCGAAGATCTCCGCCTCCTAGCCCCAGGCTCTGGATACTCTCTTTCTCTCTCCCTTCTCCTTTCCAGATCCCTCGGGTTCTCCATTCTGGATGAGCTTCTTCCTCTCCTCCTGTCTTCTGTCACCGTCTCCCCCAGGGTCTGTACGGATTTAATCCACTCCTCAGCTGCCGCCGCCTCATGGTAGATCGTGCTGGAACCATTAGAATGTAGCACCTTTAACTTTGCGGGGTACAGCAGTTGGAACCTGCGTCCCTTTTGATGTAGCAGGGTGCAAACGTGGCTGAACTCCCTCCTTTTCCTAGCCACAGCTGCAGAATAGTCACCAAAAAGTAATACAGAGTGCCCCAACAACTTTAGTGGGCCCTTCTTAGCTCTGTACGCTCGCAACAGGGCTTCCTTGTCACAATAGTCCAGATATTTCATAATGACCTGGCGAGACTTGGGGCCCAGGCCTCTAGCCGAACCTGTCTGATCCTGCTGTTCCCCTGTTACCGGGCCAATTCTGTGGGCCCTCTCCACCTTGCAACGCCCCTCTAGTCCCAGGGCCTTTGGTAGCTCTTTCTCACAGATCTCAATCAGGTTCTGTGGCTTGAATTTTTCAGGGAGTCCCACCAGTCTCAGGTTACTTCTTCTGGACCGGTTCTCCAGGTCCTCCACCCGATCATACAAAATCATGTTCTGTTTTGAAAGTTCATTCACTTTTTGAGCAGAAGCAGCTGTTTCATTCTCAGCCCTGGACAATCTCTGCTCAAGCTCCTCCAGTCTTGTGTCATGCTGGGAGACCGCCTCATGCAGCTGCTGCAACGAGGCAGACAAAGTTATAGAGAGCGTCTCTCTAATATCAGGAGCTAAATGCCTGGCCACCTCAATAGCCAATCTTTTGTAATCAATGTCCACTGAGGCATTTGGCTGATCAACCTGATCCTCGATCTTACCCCTCTCCAGCAGTACTTGCGTTAGTGGAGATGGAGGAGAAGGGCGCGAGTCCGCCATCTTGCCAAGCGTGTCCTCCATGGCTCTGCCCCGACCTTTAGAGATCCTCCGTTTGCCGCTCCGCAACAAGTAGCGGTCCATATACTTATGGACTCTGGATGTTCAGGGGCCAGGACGCTCACGTCTCAGACCCCTCCTGCCGATTTACACCGAGCGGGGTATAGTAATATGTGAGAGGTCACCGGAGCTCCCTCACGCTGCCACCCGCATCACCAGCGCCGGAACCGGAAGTCTCCAGGTTATTATTTTTATATTCTGTTATATTGACTCTAAGGGCTGTTTCACAAGAGCGGATGCCGTGCGTGACAGCCAAGACCCAATGCAGACTGCAGAGGCACGGAGCATTAACATGCTTGATAATGCTCCGTGCCTCTCTGTAGCCTCTTTACTATGAAATCACAGCAAGATAAAGTTGTCACTGTGATTTCGTAGTAAAGAGGTCACAGAGAGGCACGGAGCATTATCAATCATGTTAATGCTCCGTGCTTCGGCAGTCCGCATCGGGTCTTGGCTGTCATTCACGGAGCGGATGTCACGCACGGCATCCGCTCGTGTGAAACAGCCCTAAAGGGCGCGTTAATACCTGCTAATATTATTGTCAGCCACAGCATCAGAACTGTATCCTCCCTTATCCCCTCTACCCCAAAAATTTGTAACCCCAACAAATAAAACTTTTGTATGTACAAAAGCATTTTTGCAGATTCGAAGTTAAGGAAAGCACGGATGCGGCAGATGTTTTTGAGTTGGAGGCGGCAGGTGGTGGAAAGGGCTTGGATGTGTGGTCGGAAGGAAAGGGCAGAATCTAAGGTCACTCCAAGGCAGCGGGCTTTTTTGACTGGGGATAATGTGCAGCCATTGATCGTGATAGATAGGTCTGTTGGGGGGGTTGAACAAGATGGGGGAAAGATTATGAATTCTGTCTTATCCATGTTAAGTTTAAGAAAGCGAGAGGCGAAGAAGGATGATATAGAAGATAGACATTGTGGGATTCTTGATAGTAAGGTGGTGATGTCTGGACCAGAAAGGTAGATTTGTGTGTCATCAGCATAGGAGTGATACTGAAAGCCATGGGACTCTATGAGCTGTCCCAGGCCAAAAGTGTAGATTGAGAAGAGCAGGGGTCCTAGGACAGAGCCTTGCGGGACACCAACAGAGAGGGCATGAGACGAGGAGGTGGTGCGGGAGTGGGAGACGCTAAACGTCCGGTCTGTGAGGTATGATGTGAACCAGGAGAGAGCCAGGTCAGTGATGCCAAGAGATGAGAGAGTTTGCAACAGAAGGGTGTGGTCAACAGTGTCGAAGGCAGAGGACAGGTCAAGGAGAAGGAGGACAGAGTATTGTTTCTTGGTTTTGGCTGTCAGTAGGTCATTGGTGACTTTGGTAAGGGCAGTCTCGGTCGAGTGGTGGGTTCGGAAGCCGGATTGTAGGCGGTCAAAGAGGGAGCAAGAGGAGAGGTGGGAGGACAGTTCAGAATGGACATGTTCAAGTAGCTTTGAGGCATACGGAAGAAGTGATATGGGGCGATAACTGGACAAGGAAGATAGGTCAAGTGAAGGCTTTTTGAGGATGGGTGTAATGGTAGCATGTTTAAAAGCAGAGGGGAAGACACCAGAGTTTAGTGATAGATTGAAGAGATGAGTTAGGACTGGGATAAGCACTGGGGTGAGGTTAGGGATGAGGTGGGATGGGATCGGGTCAAGTGCACAGGTGGTGAGATGTGATCTGGAGAGTAGAGTGGAGAGTTTTTCTTCTGTAATGGTGGAGAAGCAGGTTTTAGGGGGAGAGGACCGAGCAGTTGTGTAGAGGGTCTGTGGGGACTGTGTAGTAAAGCTTTCTCTGATGTGGACTATCTTTTGTTTGAAATATTTGGCAAAGTCCTCAGCTGAGAAGAGAGGAGAGGGTGGGGGCGCTGGGGGGCGGAGAAGGGAGTTAAAAGTGCTAAAAAGTTGTTTAGGGCTGTGTGACAGGGAAGATATGAGAGATGAGAAGTAGGCCTGTTTTGCATCAGCGAGTGAGGATTTGAATATGAGAAGGGATTGCTTGTATGCAGTGAGATGATCTATAGAAGGGGATTTTTTCCATCATCGCTCAGCAGCCCTGGAATCTTGTCTGAGTTTCTTGGTCAGGTTGGTGTGCCAGGGTTGTCAGTTGATTTTCCGGATTTTGTTATGTGTGAGGGGGGCAACAGTGTCCAGAGCTGTACTTATTGTGGTGTTGTATAGGGTGGTAGCAGCTTCTGGGTCTTGGAGGCAACAGATGGTAGAGAGTGGGAGAAGAGAGTCAGAAAGCAAGCGAAAGTCAAGATGTTTAAGGTTCCTGCGGGGGTGTGCTGGTGTGTGGACCGGGGGGGCTACAGAAGAGACCAGTGAAGAGAAGGTGAGTAGGTTGTGGTCGGATAGGGGGAGAGGCGAGTTAGAAAGGTTAGATAGGGAGCAAAAGCGGGTAAAGATCAGATCCAGAGTGTGACCATCTCTGTGGGTGGGAGCTGAGGACCACTGTGATAGGCCGAAGGAGGAAGAGAGCGACAGGAGTTTAGAGGCGGCCGAGTGGCAGGTGTCAATAGGGATGTTGAAGTCACCCATGATGATAGTGGGGATGTCGGCAGAAAGAAAGTATAGTAGCCAGGTGTTGAAGTGGTCAAGAAAGATGGTGGCTGGGCCTGGAGGGCGGTAAATGACAGCTACTTGAAGGTTGGAGGGAGAGTAGATGCGAACAGAGTGTACTTCAAATGAGGTGAGCGTAATGGAGGGTGGCAGTGGAGTTGGGCTGTAGGAGCAGGTGTCTGATAGGAGAATACCAACTCCTCCACCATGTTTGCAGCCGGGGCGGGGGGTGTGAGTGAATTGAAATCCACTATAAGAGAGTGCAGCAGGGGAGGAGGTGTCTGAAGGTGTCAGCCATGTTTCTGTGAGACCCAGAAAGAAAAGGTTTTGAGAGATAAACAGTTCGTGAATGTACGGACAGAGCGCGTTCCATAATGCTCCTGCAAGAGGAGCCAAAGGGGCAGGGGTCAGAGGAATGGTAATTAGGTTTAAGGGGTTGCAGGAATTTGTAGAAAGAGATTTGTAGTGGGACATGGAGGTTATGGTGGGGATTTGCTGAGGGGGTCCTGGATTTGGAGAGATATCACCAGCAGTAAGGAGAAGCAGAGAAAGTGTTAATAGGTGAGAATAAGAGAGGGCATGAGGTGTCTGTGTGTGTTTTGGAAGGAAGTGTTTTATGTTTGCAAACAGGTTTGTGGAGGTAATCAGATGAGGAGGTAAGATGGAAGAAGAGATGAATAGTTCCTTGCTGGGTGAATGGATGTGGGGGTATTTCAGGAGGTTGTGGAAAAGTAGGAGGAGTAAGAGGAAAAATTTAAACATTGTTTGCATTGACTATGTCTAATTACCTGTGGTCCCCCTCTGGTCCCCCTCTGGTCCAGGTCAACTCTGCTGCCCAACTAATCCACCTCTCACCCTGTTACTCCTATACCTCTTCCCTCTGCCAATCCCTTCACTGGCTCCCTATTGCCCAGCGAATTCACTTGAAAGTACTAACAATTACATACAAGGCCATCCACAACCTGTCCCCTCCCTACACCTCTGAGCTACTTTTTCCGATACATCCCCACACTATCCTCACAAGACCTCCTTCTCTCCTCTCCTCTTATCACCTCTTCCCACAATCGCCTCCAAGATTTCTCCCGTGCATCCCCCACACTCTGAAACTCGCTACCCCAACATATCAGACTCTCACCTACAGTGGAATCCTTCAAAAGAAACCTGAAAACCCACTTCTTCAGACAAGCCTACAACCAGTGACCCTGCTGTCTATACCACCATGACCAACTTCACCTGTACCTACTGTGTCCTTCTCCCATACCATGTAGATTGCAAGCCCTCACGGGCAGGGTCGTCTCTCCTCCTGTGCCAGTTTATAACTCGTCTTGTTTATGCTTAGTGCAGTTGTCTGTATTATGTATGCATACCCCTTTTCATATGTACAGCGCTATGGAATTAATGGCGCTTTAATAATAAATAATAATAATAATTTCTTTCAAGATGGGCCACGGGAAACCTCAATAGTTCTCACTGTGTTTTTTGAGGGTTTCGGGTGGATTGACGGGTGGATTCCTCCCTTGTATCTCCGGCGGTCTGCCATTTAGAATTTTCGCGCTGTTGTGTATCTGTTATGTGACCACCATATATATTGGTACGTTGCAACTAGGAATTTTGAGTGCTGAGCGGTTTTGCTTGAAAGCACATAGGATCGCTGATTTATCAGTAAAGTCCAGGAATTTTACAATCATTGGTCTAGGACGTCTAGCCAGCGCGGTAGTAGCCTTTAAATTTTGATCTTTCCCAGACCTCAGATCTGGTCCCAGCCTGTGGGCTCTCTCCACTTTACATCCGTTTGAAAGTCCCAGAGCTGCTGGAATATCACATTCGCAAATGCGCAGTAAATCCTGTGTAGGAATTGATTTTGGGAGGCCAATGATCTGCAGATTGTTCCTGCGAGATGTGTTTTCAAGATCTTCAACCTTGTCTTTTAATAGCTTGTTATCCCATAATATTATATCTAGGTGCATTTTAATCTTATGGTATGAGCTCTCCAGTACCTGGATTCTGTGCTCGGCTCCGTTGAGTCTGGCACCATGTTCTCCTATAGCGATCTGAAGTGTTTGTAAAGTTGCACCTACTGTAGTAGCCAGAGACTCCTGAAAACCAGGTAATATGCGATTAGCGACTTCAACCGGCAGTTGTTTGTAGTTGATTTTTGGGCCTTCTCCTATTGTGTTTTCCTTTGTGCCTGGTAATTCTGCTTGGGCATCTGAGGTTGCTGTCGGAGAAAGTGAGAAAGTGAGTCCTCCTCCACTATGTCTGTTTCCCGCACTGCGGGCCTTGCCTGCTTGCTTTGGGGTTTAAGCTTGTTTTTGCTCTCCATGGTGGAAGGATATCGGTCCATAGGTGACCACTATCTTAGGCTACTTTCACACTCGTGTTTGGTGCGGATCCGTCATGGATCTGCACAGACGAATCCGTTCAGATAATACAACCGTCTGCATCCTTTTAGAACGGATCAGTTTGTATTATCTTTAACATAGCCAAGACGGATCCGTCATGAACTCCATTGAAAGTCAATGGAGGACGGATCAGTTTTCTATTGTGCCAGATTGTGTCAGTTTGACTCAGTTTCGTTAGACGGACACCAAAACGCTGCCTCCAAAGCGGAATGGAGATGGAACGGAGGCAAACTTATGCATTCTGAGCGGATCCTTTTCCATTCAGAATGCATTAGGACAAAACTGATCCGTTTTGGACTGCTTGTGAGAGCTCTGAACGGATCTCACAAGCGGAAACGCTAGTGTGAAAGTAGCCTTAGTGATCGCAATGTTCCCAGTGATTATTCCGGTTTGCAGGGGAGGTGTAGTGAAATGAGCTTCACCTTACGGAGTTTCAGCTACACGCCTCTCTCCATGATGGCGCCGGAACCGGAAGTCTCAATATTTCACATCAACTTTAGGGTGCATTCACACTACCGTAAGTGTTTTGCAGTGCGCAAATTGTGGATCCGCAAAACACGGATACCGGCCATTTGCATTGGCCGGCGCTATAAACCTCATACAAGAATAGGTCATGCTCAATATTTTTTGCGGGGATGCAGAACGGAACAACAGATGCAGACAGTACACAGTGTGCTGTCCGCATCTTTTGCTGCCCCATTGAAATGAATGGGTCCGCAACCATTTCGGATCCATTTATATGGTCGTGTGAATGTACCCTAACTTCCATGTTCACAGGCAGTGTTGATGCTATTTTGTAGTCCTTACTGTTATTCATTCGCTAGATAGGGGTTTTCCAATATTTAAGGGGTTGTCATATGACAGCAACTTATCCACTATTCATAGGATAGGATAAGTGTCTGTCTGATGCGATGTTGGTCCTGTGTTGCCCCATTTGAATGGAGGGGCAGACACAGATCATCTACTTGGCCATTACTGTTACCCCTATAGATAACAGGGAAGAATGGGCCCTCATTCTCATAATCAGCAATTATTTCAGCAGTCAGAACCCCGCCGATCATAAACGTATACCCTATAAGGGATAAATTGTTTTAATGGGACAATTTGTCCCGCGACAGATGGCAGGAGATCTGGGAGACTGGCAACACGTGGTTTGATCTGATATGTTTTTTGTTTGGATCAAATAACATCTGTGTTGTTTCTGGTGCTTGCCACACCTTCTTTCCTCAGGTGTGGCTATTAGGGTCACTTAATCTTCTCTATTTATTGTTGTTTCTCCCACTATGCTATGCAGTTCATAGCTTTAGTTTGAGTTGTGGATAGCTGGTGTGTGAAGCTCGACTGAGTTCCTGGTGCTGCCATAGCCACTTGAAGTTAAGTGTTTTCTTTCCCTTTTAGTATTTTGTTTGGGTTATTTTGTGTGTTGTATTTCCATGTCATTTGTATTAAGACCTGAGGGAGACTCCTGTTCGTCCTTCCTTTTGGGGTGAGTTAGGACATTAGGTATTCCTGTGTATGAACTCACCTACCTCTGGGGTCTGTTCATACTGGTAGTTAGTCAGGACTTTGATTAGGGTTTTACTAGGAGGTGTCCATCTCCTTTCCCTAGTTTCCAGGCCTTATTCCTTTCCCTCCTATGTTTGGTGTGGTGTTTCCCTCCTACACTCGAACGTGACAATTCCTTTAAATATTGATGACATATCCTTGATAGTTTATCAGTTTCTGATTGGTGGGGATTTGAGCACCAACACCCCACCAGTCAGCTGTTTAACGAGGCTACAGCACTTGGGTGAACATCGCAGCCTCTTCTTAGACCTGTAAAGTAACATCCATTGTTACATGGACTATGTGCAGTTCATTTCCATTCAAGTGAATGGGATTAAGCTGCAATATCAAGCACAGCCGCTATACAATGTATGGTGCAGTGTTTGGTAGAGTATGATAAGTCTTGAGTGCTGGAGCTCCTTCAAACAGCTGATTGGTAAGGGTATTGGCAGTCAGATCTCCACCTATCAGATATTCATTACCTATCCCAACTATAGGTCATCTATAGGTCATCAGTATTTTTTTTTAAACAGAGGGGAAACAAGGCCCAAAGTTTATATTCTAGGAGGAATAGCATTGATGCAGTGGCACCGAGAAGAAGGAGAGCAACTAGAAAGAAGATGAGAGGGGGGAAAAAACAAAAACGAAAAGCAGTTCAGTTGAATCTTGAAACACTACCCAGGTGTGCCAGGTTTTGAGAAACAAATTGTAACAATTCTAGATTTGCAATGTCAAGTCCTCTGTGCCGAAGATCCTCAACTTTCAGGATCCACAATTTCAGGGATGGTCGAAACTGTCTGTAGATCTGTCAATGGGCTGGAATACAAATCCTGGTGTTGATAAAATGTTTGAGAATGGATACATCATATAATTTAAGTGGAATGTCAGTGTGATGTAATAGAAAGAAGGTGGTGTGAAGGGTAATGTATAATCTGAGACAGAGGAGAATATCCTGCACACCTCCCTCAAGAAAGACACAATAACAGGACAATACCAAAATATGTGTCAAATTGTACTTTCATCAGCACAACCATGCTACCATTACAGTACAGAGGGCATTATTGTATGTAAACAGAAGCCATCCTGTAATCAGGATACAGTTTTGTACCCTACCTCTTCATTATGACTAGAGATAGATGGACAGTGATAACCACTGCATCTAAGGGGTTTACAGAGGGAGGGAGCTCCCTCTCTCACCCCATCAGCTCCCCGCGATGTGATCGTCGAGTGCTGATGGCACCCGGAAGCCTTGCAAAGGCCGGGGGGTCTGCCAGCTACAGAGGCCTATGAGGCCCAGTCCCCAGGCTAGATCTCATTAAAAATAAAAATTTCAAGTTAAAAAAACATCCTTCCCCCTCATCAAGCCATATACAATAACAAAAAAATAGACATCTATGCATAGGTATCGATGCGTCCGTAGCGACTAGCTTAATAAAAATATCACATAATCTACCCAGTCAGGATCAGCCATTTTTTATCTCACAAAAAGTGTAATGTTGAGCAATCAAAAAGTACTAGTGGAGTCATTTATTAAACTGGTGTAAAGTAAAACTGGCTTAGTTGCCCATAGCAACCAATCGGATTCCACCTTTCATTTTCCAAAGCAGCTGTCCAAAATGATTGGTTGCTATGGGCAACTAAGCCAGTGCTACTTTACACCAGTTTGATAAATTACCCCATATGTACCCCAAAATGGTACCAATGAAAACTTATCCTGCAAAAAAATGAACCCTGACACAAGATCATCGTTAGAAAAATGAAAAAAATATGTCTTTCAGAAAACAGGATCACAAAAACATGATTTTCTTTCTTTTCATAAATGTTATTCTGCAAAACGGAACACAAATAAAAAAAAAAAGACATATTTGGTATCGCCGCTTCTGTAACCTGCTCTATTAAAATATCACATGATCTAACCCATCAGGTAAAAAGCGTTAAAAAAAAGGCAATTTTTTGGTCACCACCTCGCAAAAATAATAATATTAAGCTATCAAAAAGTTGTATGTACCCCAAAATGGATCCCTCACACAAGCCCATAGCCAGAAAAATAAAAAAATAAATGTCTTTTAGAAAATGGCAACACAGAATCATGATTCCCCCCCCCCCCCAAAATGTAAAGAAAACAATATAAGATTGGTACCTCTGTAATCCTGCTGATTAGCAGAATAAAGATAACATGTAATTAAAAACACCTTTTGGGTCAAAATGCTCACTACACCAGGTAAATACTATGAGGGATGTGGTTTCTAATATAAGGTCACTCCTTGGGGGGGTTCTTTTTTAAAATTTTACCTCAGAGCCTCTGCGTTTATCTGCCTGTGTTGTATAAATCATCAAACTAGGCCTCAAATGCAAATGGTGCTTTTACTCTTTTTAAATCTGCAGTATGCCCAAAGTGCAGTTTATGACCACATATGGGGTGCTGCCGTATTTTAGAGAAAATGGGTAACAACTTGTGGGGTCCTTTTTCTCCTGTTATCTCTTGTGTAGTTTCTAAAATGAGGTAATTTATGGGTAGTTTCTAATATGTAAGCCCACAAAATGACTTAATAACTGAAAAAGTCCTTAAAAAATGTTTTTTTGAAATTTTCTTGAAAATTTTTCTTCTAAAATTCTAAGCCTTCTAATGGCTTTAAAACGATGCCAACATAAAGTAGAAATATGGTGAATGTTAATAACTATTTTAAACGGCTGTTAAATGGGTCTGCAATCTGGAGCTGCGGTGAAGAGCGGAGGCATGGAACCACGCAGAAGCACTACGGACACTATACAAATCGTGAATAAAAACTGAATGCAATGATGTGGAGATGGCAAATGTAAATATTTTATTTGTAATAGAACGTAGATGACAGATCAAACGTTTAATCCGAGTAAATGTATCATTTTAAAGGAAAAATTCGTTGATTCAAAATTTCACGGTGTCAACAAATCCCAAAAAAGTTGGGACAAGTAGCAATAAGAGGCTGGAAAAAGTAAATTTGAGCATAACGAAGAGCTGGAAGACCAATTAACACTAATTAGGTCAATTGGCAACATCATTGGGTATAAAAAGAGCTTCTCAGGGTGGCAGTGTCTCTCAGAAGCCAAGATGGGTAGAGGATCACCAATTCCCACAATGTTGCGCAGAAAGATAGTGGAGCAATATCAGAAAGGTGTTACCCAGTGAAAAAATTGCAAAGACTTTGCATCTATCATCATTAACTGTGCATAACATCATCCGAAGATTCAGAAAATCTGGAACAATCTCTGTGCGTAAGGGTCAAGACCGTAAAACCATACTGGATGCCCGTGATCTCAGGGCCCTTAAACGACACTGCACCACAAACAGGAATGCTACTGTAAAGGAAATCACAGAATGGGCTCAGGAATACTTCCAGAAACCATTGTCAGTGAACACAATCCACCGTGCCATCCGCCGTTGCCAGCTGAAACTCTACAGTGCAAAGAAGAAGCCATTTCTAAGCAAGATCCACAAGCTCAGGCGTTTTCACTGGGCCAGGGATCATTTAAAATGGAGTGTGGCAAAAGGGAAGACTGTTCTGTAGTCAGACGAGTCACAATTCGAAGTTCTTTTTGGAAATCTGGGACGCCATGTCATCCGGACCAAAGAGGACAAGGACAACCCAAGTTGTTATCAACGCTCAGTTCAGAAGCCTGCATCTCTGATGGTATGGGGTTACATGAGTGCGTGTGGCATGGGTAGCTTGCATGTCTGGAAAGGCACCATCAATGCAGAAAAATATATTCAGGTTCTAGAACAACATCCATCCAGACGTCATCTCTTTCAGGGAAGACCCTGCATTTTTCAACAAGATAATGCCAGACCACATTCTCATCATGGCTGCGTAGGAGAAGGATCCGGGTACTGAAATGGCCAGTCTGCAGTCCAGATCTTTCACCTATAGAGAACATTTGGCGCATCATAAAGAGGAAGGTGCAACAAAGAAGGCCCAAGACGATTCAACAGTTAGAGGCCTGTATTAGACAAGAATGGGAGAGCATTCCTATTTCTAAACTTGAGAAACTGGTCTCCTCGGTCCCCAAATGTCTGTTGAGTGTTGTAAGAAGAAGGGGAGATGCCACACAGTGGTGAAAATGGCCTTGTCCCAACTTTTTGGGGATTTGTTGACACCATGAAATTCTGATTCAACATATTTTCCCTTAAAATGGTACATTTTCTCAGTTTAAACTTTTGTTCCGTGATTTATGTTCTATTCTGAATAAAATATTAGAAGTTGGCACCTCCACATTATTGCATTCAGTATTTATTCACGATTTGTATAGTGTCCCAACTTTTTTGGAATCCGGTTTGTAAATATATTTCCATATCTCTCAATAATAAAATTATACAAGCATTTTCTAAATGTATAATGTATAAAAACATTACAATAATATAATAATACATCCCATCACGGTTATAAAGCACTAGTGGCTTTTTTCTACAATTGCCTACAAGTGAAGCCTAGATGTTCCCTATTCTTGTGCTGTATTCCCTATCTTTTATACCCACTAATATCCACCATATATGCTACTAATAAAAACTCTCTATCATATATAGCAGCTGGCAGTTAATACATCGATACTGCCTTCACATCCCAATCTATATTCATGACCGCAGGTTGTAAAGTTTTTATTTTATATACCAACTCCGATTCTTTTTTGTTAATATTTTCAACCAGGTCCCCGCTCCGCCATCTGTTACATACTAATCCCACACCCATAAACTTAAGTCCCGTCGGATTGCGCTGATGACAGTTTTTAAAATGAGCTGATACACTATGGGTTTCCAACCCTTTCTTTATGTTTCTAATATGTTCTCCAATCCTTACTTTTAATTTTGTTAAAGTCCTGCCCACGTATTGAAGGTGACAGGGACATTCTAGGAAGTATATTACTCTTGCATGTTCACATGTTATTTGTCCTTTTATTTTATAATCCTTCTCTTCGACATTGCTCCTGATGGTTTCAGTCTTGTAGCCTTTCTTTTCTTCCTTGGAGCTATTCTTGTATGCTGTACAAAAACCGCACCATGTGAACGCTCCATAAGGTACATCAAGGTGTTTACGTAAACAACTATGCACCATTTTATCTTTAATAGTGGGTGCTTGTTTGTAGATTAAATTTGGGTTAGCTGGTAGTGTCTTACAAAAAATCGGGTCATTAAGCAGTATATTCAATTTTATTTTTGAATCGCCTGTTTGAGAAGAAGGCAAAAAGTGGCAAAATTGGGTAATGAGGGCTGTTCTATACCTATCTCCCTATTATTACTGGTCTGCGTATTCCTATCTTCTACAGCTCCCCTTTCTGTATAGGTAGATGCAATTCTCTCCTTGTCTTTAACTAATGTAAATTCTTCATAACCCTTTTCCAAAAATCGTTGTTGGATCACTTCACTCTGCTCTTTGTGATTGCTAAGTTTGGCACAATTCCTTTATATTCTTTGAAATTGTCCGGTGACAAAAAAGGGGAGATAAACAGTGAAGGAATATATAACCCGAGTTCATACTAGTTATCTGAAGATGAAATAAGAGTGTTAAATAAAGGTCTCAAATTTGCCCCCACTTATGCAGGCAACAAATTCCATACATACTTAGATGTACATAGACATGTGAGGAAACTCAATATTTTGAAATATATCAGCAACAATATGAAAGGCTCAATAAAAAATTATGAAGATGATAAATATGCACATACTACATTAAAAAATAAATTAAAATTGTATCCCCCCAAAAAAGAGAAAATTAATGTATAGAGGCCTTTCAGAGAGGGGTTCTTAAAGGTCTGAAGTCTATTAATAGAAAAAAACTAAGAAATTAATTTAACTAGAAAAGAAAGAGCGGAGAGCGGAACTTTAGTTAAATTTATTAAGGGGTTAAGGATTACTGTTACTAAAATAGTGATTACTAGAAATACTGCTGTGAGCGGCGGGGGGACACTGTTATGGGGGGATCTGTGGATGACACATATATAGCAGTGTCATGCACAGATCTCCCCCATAACAGTGTCATCCACAGATGCCCCTCCCCATAAAAGTGCCATCGACAGATCACCCCATAACAGTGCCATTGACAGATCACCCCATAACAGTGCCATTGACAGATCACCCCATAACAGTGCCATTGACAGATCACCCCATAACAGTGCCATTGACAGATCACCCCATAACAGTGCCATCGACAGATCCCCCATAAGTGCCATCCACAGACCCCCTCCATAACAGTGCGTCATCCACAGATCCCGCATAATAGTGTCATGCACAGTCCACCATTAGTTCAAAACCCACTAAAAGCACACCTTTTGGTTAAAAATATTTTTCTTATTATTTTCCTCCTCAAAAATATGGTAAGTAGTCTAGAGAAAAATGAAACAAGTGTTATAAAGCCAGCATATAAAGGCAGAGGCATAGTGATCTCTGATAAAAGTCACTATGAGAAAGATATGTTGAAGATCCTAGGAGATACAACCACCTATGAAAAACTTAGGGTCAACCCTGCGAGTATATATATATATATATATATAAAAAAATAACTCATTATACTACTAAAAGAGGCTCTGGAAAAATAAATATTGAACAAGAAGGAATATGATTATCTGAATAACCCCCATCTGAGGACCCTAGTCATATATTTTCTCCCTAAGGTTCATAAAGATCCAAAAAAAACTCCAGGCAGACCTATAGTGTCGGGTATAGAATCTATTACAAGCAGGATATCAGAGTGTATAGATAACTTTTTAAAAAAATATGTTAAAACCACGCCGTCCTTCCTGCAAGATACGAATCAGGTATTACAAGTTATAAAAGAAAATGAAGTTTTTGGAGAGAATATGTTTTTAGCTACGGCAGATCCGAAAGAGTTGGGAATACAAGCAGTGAAGTTCTACTTGGATAGAGACAGAGAAATGGAGGAAGAACAAAAAAATCTTCATTATTAATTGTATAGAGTTCTGCCTGGGGCACAATTATTTCTCGTTTAAAGATACTTTTTATTTACAGAAGGTCGGGACAGCGATGGGTGAGAAATTCGCACCGGGTTTCGCCAATCTCTTTTTGGCGTACTGGGAACACTATTATATTGATCCCTTATTAAACCAGAAAGAGATGGAGAGAAACTTATGGGTGTGGCGAAGATATGTTGATGACTGACTGTTCATCTGGAAGGGAGAAGAAGAGACATTGGGAAATTTCATCCAAAATATAAATAATAATGACTGGAACTTTAAATCACAGCTATTACAATTTAAAAAAACTGTGTGCTTCCTAGATCTGGAAATGATCACCTATATACCAAATCATATTTCAAGCCCACAGATCTAAACGGGTATATACATAGAAGCAGTTGTCATTATAGACCATGGGTAGAGAACATACCTAGAGGACAATTTCAAAGAATAAAAAGGAATTTGAGGAAAAATACGGGATACAGCTCTTTATAACAAAGGATTCTTTATTTCATGCGGTATAAAATTCCATTCAACAATCGCAAGGTAATCGGTCTACGCGTTTCGAACCATGTTAAATCAGTCCTTACTCATAGTCACGAGTAAGGACCGATATAGTATGGTCCGAAACGTGTAGACCGATTACCTTGCGATTGTTAAATGGAATTTTATACCGCATGAAATAAAGAATTCTTTGTCATAAAGAGCTGGATCCCATATTTTTCCTCAAGTTTCAAGATAGCCGTGTCCAGGCTACAGGAGCAGGTGAGAGCTGCTTTTTCTTAAAGTTTCTTTAATAAAAAGGAATTGTACCAAACTTAGCGATTACAAAGAGCAGAGTGAAGTGATCCAACAACGAGAGAGTTATGGAGCGTTCACATGGTGCGGTTTTTGTACAGCATGCAAGAATAGCTCCAAGGAAGAAAAGAAAGGCTACAAGACTGAAACCATCAGGAGCAATGTTGAAGGGAAGGATTATAAAATAAAGGAACAAATAACATGTGAACATGCAGAAGTAATATACCGGTACGTCCTAGAAGGTCCCTGTCACCTTCAATACGTGGGCAGCACTTTAAGAAAATTAAAAGGAACGATTGGAGAACATATTAGAAACATAAAGAAAGGGTTGGAAACCCATAATGTACCAGCCCATTTTAAAAACTGTCATCAGCACAATCCGATGGGACTTAAGTTTATGGGCGTGGAATCAGTACGTAACAGATGGCGGAGCGGGGACCCGGTTGAATATATTAACAAAAAAGAAGCGGAGTGGATATATGAAATGAAAACTTTACAACCTGCGGGCATGAGAATAGATTGGGATATGAAAACAGTATCAATGTATTAACTGCCGGCTGCTATATATGATAGAGAGCTTTATATTGAAAAATACCTCACTATAATAATAAGAGGGAGTTCATTTTTGTGAACGTGACGTCCCGAATGAGGAGGTTTAATTGCACCCATACCAGAAGTGAATCTCGGCACGCCCCTGATGAAGCAGAGCGAAACCCGGGTCGGGCAGTGATATTTTATGTGATTTGATTAAGACAACAACTTTATAAGTACAATAAAGTGCAACTATTTTTATCTATACACGGTGAGCATTATGTATGCATCTTTTCTTAAGGCTGCAGCGCTGGAATAATGGGCAGAAACTAGTATTGTGGTACCTGCATTCAGCACTGAAGTATATCGCCGTAACAGGAGAAGTGTGAACACCTGTGGGCTAAGTGACAGCACACAGACTTTGTTAGTTGTGTTGACCATATACTGACAGACTGCACTTTTGATTGTTTCACCTTTACCACTTGTCTAGTTTGCGCAGATCCTTTACCGTTTTTCATTTGCTTTCTATATGGAGGACTGGGATAACTCCAGATAGAAATCACCAATAATAATCTTTGTTTCGACGTTAATCTAAAGCTATGCTTAGATCTGTGTCGGAGGTTTAGAAACTGAAACTGAATGGACCCCATTATAGTTCAGTTATGTGCTGAATCTGAAACTTCTGCTATTTTTGTTGTTGCTATGTGTATGGCCTTTAGAAAAGATAGATCAAAATAAAAATACATTTTTGATGTGGCTAGTATAAAAGTCATTACAAAGAAAGAACAGTGCTTTGTTTTCTTTTTTTAAGAAACAATGTTACAACAAATATATTTCACTAACCATTCTCCTTTATAGTACCAGTCACCTGGGACGTCGTATGCATGGCACTGATCTAAGCAATTACCTCTTCACAACAGACACTTGTCTGAGCTGCACAAATTAGAAAACTAATCAAAGATACACACTGTTTCTTTAACATGTCAGTTTAGGCTGAGTTCACACTTCAGTTATTTGGTCAGTTATTTCTATCAGTTATTGTGAACCAAAACCAGTAGTGAAGCCTACACAGAGATAAGGTATAATGGAAAGATCTGCACCTATACTGTGTTTTTGACCCGCACCTGGTTTTAGCTTACAATTACTGATTAGAATCCTTGAAGAATAGATTTTGCATGTTGGAGTAAATATGGAGTAACTGTGCATGTATAAATCAAAGTATAATCCATTGCTGGGGGCGGAGCCTAACTGCTCAGCAAGACGGACGTGTGCGTGCGAGCTCTCCTCAGCACAACTCTGCAGATCTTAATTTAACAGGCTTCACCATCCTATAGAATAGTTAAAATTGGCAAAGATAAATCCAGAGAAAAAGCAGACCTGGTGAGACTTGACTGCGACTCCTCAGACATGGAGAAATACCTCCATAAGAAGGCCTCTACAGTGCAAGGCAGTAGCGCCAAGATGGCGTCGGATGATTCATATACCAAGGAGGCGAGTGCAGAGGCTGAAGTGGAGGGAGATTGTGAGTCTTCTCACGCAACATCCTCGAACAAATCTGCTCAGATCTCTAGGCAATTCTTACAGCAAGCACTTACTCAGGCACTTGCTCCAGTGCTGCACGGCCTGGCAGAAATTAAATCTGATATAAAACATATCGGGCACAGGGTGGAGGCGTTGGAAACTGCTCAATCTGCTATCCTCACCTATAATCAAGCCCTTGGGGACAATTGTGTCGCTCACATGAACTCTCTAAATGAGGTATTCGCCCTCCTTGAAGATCAGGAAAATAGGAGAAGGCGCAAAAATGTCAGACTGTGAGGGTTTCCTGAGAACATCCTACATGAAACCTTACCTGAAGCTGTGGGCGCCATCTTCACAGACCTATTAGGAAGAGATCGCGCCTCATTCATTATAATTGAGCACGTACATAGATCCCTGAAACCTAAACCTAAGGAGGGAGAGCTGCCTAGGGACGTTGTGTGTGGATTGTTGAGCTATGTTGACACCGCCGCTCTCCTCAAAGCTGCCAGGGAGAGGAAAGAAGTGTTATATGAAGGAAGGACGATTCTGTTGTTTCAGGACTTGGCGCCTTCCACACTAAGCAAACGGCGGGTGCTGCACCCTCTGACAGATGTTATAAAGGCTGCACAGATACCATTCAAGTGACTGTTTTCTTTTGGACTTACTTTTGCCTCAGGAGGGAAGAGATGCACGGTCCGAGTACCGGGAGACCTCCCTACAGCATGGTCACTCCTGAAGATTCCACCTGTGGAGATTCCTTCATGGTTACTGAAGTTATCCCTACACACCAGGCTGCCAGATCTGCCGGACCCAGAAAGATGGGCACTAGTAGTACAGAAGAAAAAAGCACACCCCAAGAACAAGGACACTTGATGCTATGTACTGCTTTTAGTTTATATGTTTAATGCATCCTGAGGTGGAGATTACATCTCCTCCACAACTCAGGTATGACATAATAGTATTGGAGCACGGGGCATGCTCTGTTCTCGGGACCAAAGGCTTGGAAGTGACTTCTAGGTCAGTTGCCCATCGAGAGTTTCGAAACAGTTTGCTGTTCTTACTGTTTTTAGAATACTTGTTTTTTTGCCGCCTCATCAAAAACGAAGAAAGGGGTGAAGTTAATCAAATGTATTACTTAGTTAGTCTTGCATATGACTTCTATTAAGTGTATCACATTCAATGTTCAGGGTTTTAACACCCCACAGAAAAGGTCTCAGGTAGTGCGCCTCTTGAAGAAAGCCCAAGCAGATATTTTTTTCCTACAGGAGACACACTTTAAAGCTGGGCACGTTCCTTCTCTGCCTAGAGCTTATTATCAACTCTGGTATCATAGGTCTTATGCCAAGGCTGCTCGTGGGGTGGGTGTTGCAATTGCCAAGCATGTGCCCTTCACACATTCCTTTACGCAAGTAGACCCTATGTCTTTGTAAAAGGGAAGATAGAAGGAGAAACTGTAACACTAGCCAGCTTATATGGCCCTAATACAGGCCAGGAGAAATGGCTTGACAGTACCATGAGAAGCCTAGAATTATTTGCTGAAGGCATTAGAATAGTAGGTGGGGATTTAAATGTAGCACTATCTCCTGCTCTTGACACATCAATGGGGATCCTCAATGCACTCACAAGCCTGCTTAGGACGTATTAACAAATTATTTTCTGAGGTACATTTGGTGGATGTTTGGCGGTTGCTGCACCCAACTGACCGTGACTACACTTTTTTCTCTGCTCCACACAATTCCTTTCAGCGCCTTGATTATATCTTTATGTCAGACAAATGTATAGATTCTATAAAATGTGCCACTATTGTACCCATTACTGTGTCAGATCATGCCCCTGTCTAGGCCTCTGTAATTTTTCATACCTTGCCACCAAGGCATTGGACATGGCGATTAAATGAAACCCTATTAGACTGAGCAGAAGATGTAAAATCCCTTCGGCATAAATTACAGAGGTTTTTCGTAGAAAATAACCGAACAGATACGTCGGTGGCGACTGTTTGGGAAACAGATAAGGTAGTGATGCGCGGTGAACGGATTGCACTGGGTAGTAAAATTAAAAAGGATAGGCAGAAGATTATGAACTCCTTAATTTCCCAGATAGCAACAATCGAATCCCTTCATAAAAGATCTAAGGCACAACAGGCACATGCAAAACTACTTGTCACAACCAGACAGCTGAGAAGCTCTGACAGAGGCCTTTCAGAACCTCCTCCTTGAATTTCTGTGTTGTGGTATTCAGCTCCTCCTCTCGTCAGCCTCTCTCAGCTGTCATGTGTTAATTGCTTCCCTTTAAATGCCTCCCCAGAATGCTTTTCTGGGCGGCTTATATTACTTCCTGGAGTGTGTGTGCACGCTGACCTGTCCTCCTGTTTACTTCAAAGCTAAGTGTACCTTTATCTGTTAATATCTGTTTGCTGGATCCCAGGTGACCCTGACTCCCTCCGTGTCTCGTGTAGGGAGCCGGTGGTCGTGTCCCCTCACTATTGTAGGGTGCTCAGGGCTTTATAGTCAAGGTTCGTGGATATGCAAACCTCCACCATTCGGATCTTTGCATAGGCTGAGCAGCCAGGGAAAGTGCCAGGTCTTCTGCAGGGGTCTCCCTTGGTTCCTTAGTTTTTGGATCCAGCGAGTCGTTTATACATGTTGCTTTGCCTTGTTACCTGTACACATTCCGTGACATTATAAGCCGCCAAAACCGTCTTAAGCATGGATCCGGTTTCACTTTTGGCTGAACGCTTCCAGGGTCTTTCATTGGAGGTAGCTGACCTCCGTAAGACTTTTTCTCAGCTTCAAGTGACCGGTTCAGCTTGCGTTCATGGAGCTTGTTCTGAGCCTAAGATCTCGCTCCCGGATACGTTCTCCGGGGGTAGTGAGAATTTTGTGCGTTTTAGAGAGGCTTGCAAACTCCATTTTCGCCTTCTTCCCCATTCTTCTGGTGATGAGGAACGGAGGGTGGGGATCATTATATCGCTGCTCAGGGGTAACGCTCAGTCCTGGGCCTTTTCGCTGCCGGAGGGGGCACGGCCCCTCCGTTCAGTGGATGAATTCTTTTTAGCCCTGGGTCAGATATATGATGATCCGGATCGTATTGCTCTGGCAGACTCTAGACTACGTCTCCTATGCCAGGGTAAACAATCCGCAGAAATATACTGCTCAGAATTTCGGAGTTGGGCAGCTGATACTGGTTGGAATGATGCTGCACTCCGAAGTCAATTTTGCCATGGTCTTTCAGAGGGATTGAAAGATGCATTTGCCTTTCATGAAAGGCCTATTTCTTTGGACTCTGCTATGTCTCAGGCCGTTCGTATTGACAGGCGTCTTAGAGAGAGAGGAGAGATCTCTCCTTCCTGTCATACTCGGTCCCAGGACTGTGCAGCGGTCCCATTCTCTGCGCAGGGGTCTCAGTCGCTGTCAGCCCCTTCTGAGCAGGAGTCCATGCAGCTGGGGTTGATTGCTTCTGACAATAGAAGATTCAGCCCGCATGGGAGGGTTTGTTTTTGTTGTGGAGGTATTAATCATTTGGCAAATATTTGTCCCTCTAGGAGATTCAGGCAGTTCTCTGGGTATAATAAAGAAACAAAGAGGAAAAAATCTTTGAAAAATGTTCCGTCTGTTACTATTGGCAGGATTGAGCCGGAGATTGAAGATTTTCCGTTTGCTTGTAGTTCCCGTTTTGTCCTGCCGGCTAGGGTGGCGCTAGAGAGCAAGAACATTTTTTGTGAGATTTTTGTGGATAGTGGAGCAGCGGTCAATCTCATTGATAATCACTTTGCGATAACTCATGGTTTCCAGGTGTGCGCTTTGAGAAAGGATATTCCTGTGTTTGCTATCGATTCCGCTCCACTTTCTCAGAAGTCATTAAAGGGCATAGTTCACAATATCCGTTTAATTGTGAGTGATGCTCATGTTGAGGATGTGTCATGTTTCGTCCTTAGCGGTTTGCCGACTCCTCTAGTGTTGGGGCTACCCTGGCTCACTAAACATAACCCCACCATTGATTGGCAAGCAAGG
This sequence comes from Bufo gargarizans, assembly GCF_014858855.1. Lineage (NCBI taxonomy): Eukaryota > Metazoa > Chordata > Amphibia > Anura > Bufonidae > Bufo > Bufo gargarizans. The sequence goes on along the minus strand of NC_058080.1, from coordinate 544,419,099 downwards.
CAAATAAATGGTTGGAGTGACTTTTGCAGAGAGAATTGCCTCACGACATCTGTTTCTGAGGTTGCTACTAAGACTGTACCATCTTTTCTCTCTGAATTTTCGGATGTCTTCTCTGAGAGTGGGGTTCAGGATTTGCCCCCGCACAGGGAGTACGATTGCCCTATTAATCTCATCCCAGACGCCAAGCTGCCTAAATCTCGTTTATACAATCTTTCCCAACCTGAGAGGATCGCTATGCGTACTTATATCTCTGAGAGTCTGAGAAAGGGACACATACGACCCTCGAAGTCACCTGTTGCCGCTGGTTTTTTCTTTGTTAAGAAAAAAGATGGTTCTTTAAGACCTTGTCTGGATTTCAGGGAGCTGAACAATATCACAATTCGTGACCCTTATCCGCTTCCTCTGATCCCGGACCTATTTAACCAGGTTGTTGGGGCTAAAGTCTTTTCCAAATTAGATTTAAGAGGGGCATACAACCTGGTCAGGGTCAGAGAAGGGGACGAATGGAAGACGGCCTTCAATACCCCTGAGGGCCATTTTGAAAATTTGGTTATGCCTTTTGGTTTGATGAATGCCCCAGCCGTTTTTCAGCATTTCGTGAACAGCATTTTTTATCATTTGATGGGAAAATTTGTATTGGTGTATTTGGATGACATTTTGATTTTTTCCCCCGATTTCAAAACTCATAAGGAACATTTACGTCAGGTCTTGCTCATCCTGCGGGAGAATAAATTATATGCGAAACTGGAAAAATGTGTGTTTGCGGTTCCAGAAATTCAATTTCTGGGGTTTCTTCTCTCCGCTTCTGGTTTTCGCATGGACCCCGAGAAGGTCCGCGCTGTGCTTGAGTGGGAGCTTCCTGAGAATCAAAAGGCGCTGATGCGTTTTTTTTTGGGCTTTGCCAATTATTACAGGAAGTTCATTTTGAATTATTCTTCTATTGTTAAACCTCTCACTGATATGACCAGAAAGGGGGTAGATTTTTCTTCTTGGTCAGTAGAGGCGCGTAAGGCTTTTTCTGATATCAAGGAGAGTTTTGCTTCCGCTCCCATCTTGGTGCAACCTGATGTTTCCTTACCCTTCATAGTTGAGGTTGATGCTTCTGAGGTGGGTGTGGGGGCGGTCTTGTCTCAGGGTTCCTCTCCTGCCAATTGGCGACCGTGTGCCTTTTTCTCAAGAAAACTCTCCTCCGCAGAGAGAAATTACGATGTGGGAGATAGGGAATTGTTGGCCATCAAGTTGGCTTTTGAGGAATGGCGCCATTGGCTAGAGGGAGCCAGACACCCTATTACCGTATTTACTGACCATAAAAATCTGGCCTACTTGGAGTCAGCCAAGCGTCTGAACCCGAGACAGGCCAGATGGTCGTTGTTCTTTTCTAGGTTTAATTTTGTTGTCACGTTCCGCCCTGGAGTTAAGAATGTGAAGGCAGATGCCCTGTCACGTTGTTTTCCGGGAGGCGGGAATTTTGAAGACCCGGGTCCCATTTTGGCTAAAGGTGTGGTGGTCTCTGCTCTTTTTCCTGAATTGGAGGCAGAGGTGCAGGCAGCCCAGTCAGAGGCTCCTGATCTTTGTCCTCCTGGGAGGTTGTTTGTGCCTCTCGCTTTAAGACACAAGATTTTTAAAGAACACCACGATATGGTCCTTGCTGGGCACCCGGGGGTAAGAGCCACACTGGATCTCATCGCTCGGAGATTCTGGTGGCCTGCGCTTCGTAAGTCGGTTGAGGGTTTTGTGGCAGCCTGCGAGACTTGCGCTCGTGCCAAAGTCCCTCATTCACGGCCATCAGGTCCTCTCCTTCCCTTACCCATTCCTTCCCGTCCTTGGACACATCTGTCCATGGACTTTATCACGGACCTGCCTCGTTCCTCGGGGAAGACTGTGATTCTGGTGGTGGTGGACCGTTTTAGCAAAATGGTGCATTTCATCCCTTTTCCTGGTTTGCCCAATGCTAAGACGCTGGCGCAGGCATTTGTTGATCACATTGTCAAATTGCACGGTATTCCTTCAGACATAGTCTCTGATAGGGGCACGCAGTTTGTTTCCAGATTCTGGAAGGCTTTCTGTTCTCGCTTGGGGGTTCGGTTGTCATTCTCTTCTGCTTTCCACCCGCAGTCGAATGGCCAGACAGAGCGCGTCAATCAGAATCTGGAGACATATCTGCGTTGTTTTGTGGCGGAGAATCAAGAGGATTGGTGTTCTTTTTTGTCCCTTGCTGAGTTTGCTTTAAATAACCGTCGTCAGGAGTCCTCTGATAAGTCACCATTTTTTGGTGCATATGGGTTTCATCCACAGTTTGGGACTTTCTCGGGAGAGGGGTCTTCTGGTTTACCTGATGAGGACAGATTCTCCTCGTCTTTGTCATCTATTTGGCAAAAGATTCAAGATAATCTAAAGAGCATGAGTGAGAGATATAAGCGTGTGGCTGATAAGAGACGTGTGCTTGGTCCGGACCTGAATGTTGGTGATCTGGTGTGGTTGTCTACCAAGAATATCAAATTGAAGGTTCCCTCCTGGAAGTTGGGTCCTAGGTTTATTGGGCCTTACAAAATCCTGTCTGTCATCAATCCTGTTGCATACCGTCTTGATCTTCCTCAGACTTGGAAGATCCATAATGTTTTTCATAAGTCCTTATTGAAACCTTATGTTCAACCCATTGTACCCTCGCCTTTGCCTCCTCCTCCGATTATGGTTGATGGGAATCTTGAATTTCAGGTATCTAGGATTGTGGATTCTCGTCTTGTCCGCGGTTCTCTTCAGTACCTTGTTCAGTGGGAGGGGTATGGTCCTGAGGAGAGGATGTGGGTCCCAGTGACGGACATTAAGGCCTCTCGTCTCATCAGGGCTTTCCATAGGTCCCATCCTGAGAAGGTGGGTTCTGAGTGTCCGGAGTCCACTCGTAGAGGAAGGGGTACTGTCACAACCAGACAGCTGAGAAGCTCTGACAGAGGCCTTTCAGAACCTCCTCCTTGAATTTCTGTGTTGTGGTATTCAGCTCCTCCTCTCGTCAGCCTCTCTCAGCTGTCATGTGTTAATTGCTTCCCTTTAAATGCCTCCCCAGAATGCTTTTCTGGGCGGCTTATATTACTTCCTGGAGTGTGTGTGCACGCTGACCTGTCCTCCTGTTTACTTCAAAGCTAAGTGTACCTTTATCTGTTAATATCTGTTTGCTGGATCCCAGGTGACCCTGACTCCCTCCGTGTCTCGTGTAGGGAGCCGGTGGTCGTGTCCCCTCACTATTGTAGGGTGCTCAGGGCTTTATAGTCAAGGTTCGTGGATATGCAAACCTCCACCATTCGGATCTTTGCATAGGCTGAGCAGCCAGGGAAAGTGCCAGGTCTTCTGCAGGGGTCTCCCTTGGTTCCTTAGTTTTTGGATCCAGCGAGTCGTTTATACATGTTGCTTTGCCTTGTTACCTGTACACATTCCGTGACACTACTGCAGCTAAGAAGGGAGCTGAAGCATCACCTAAATGTCTGCAATGCTAAGGCATACTAGTACTCTAAGTTCTGCTTCTATGCCCATGGTGACAAGGGCACTAAGCTCATGTCTAGGCTAGTCAACGTTCATAACAGTTATTAAGACGAAACAGGGGAAGCTAGTGTCAAAAACTAAGGAAATAGCGGAAGTGTTCCAGGAATACTATAAGGGGTTGTATGGACTCAAAGACTCAGGAGAACTGCCGGGGTTAGGTTCCATAGAAGAGATAGATAGTTTCTTAGGTAAGCTGCACCTACCTAGTTTAACTTGGGAGGAAGCTGAGGTCTGACAAATCTAATTATAGAAGAGGAGGTCAGGAATATCATCCGCTCAATGCCAATGGGGAAGAGTCTAGGGCCAGATGGTTTCCCAGTGGGATACTATAAGGCGTTCATGGCAGATCTACTTCCACAAATGACTAATTGGTGCAGAGCCCTTATGGATGGCTCTCGTCTTCACAAACAGTCTTTGGAAGTGATAGTCACCATACTATGCGGCAGCTACAGCCCCATTTCACTTCTTAATGTAGATGTGAAAATATGGGCGAAACTACTAGCCTCCAGATTATGGCCCCTTTTGCCCAAATCAATACATCGTGATCAGGCAGGTTTTGTATCAGGTAGGGAAGGGAACCATAATCCTTGCAGACTTATCAATCAATCCAAATTGCCAGAAAAACCGGGCAATTGTTGGTTCTCCTAGGGGGGATGCGGAGAAGGCTTTCGACAGGGTAAATTGGGACTTCCTACAGAAGGTGATGCAGTGTTTTGGAATACCAGATCAGTTCCAACAGGCAACTATGTCACTATATAGTAAACCGAGTGCCAAAATATGAGTCAATGAGACTCTGTCCAACCCTTTTCCATCAAGAATGGCACGAGACAAGGGTGCCCTCTGTCCCCTACCTTGTATATTCTTGTCATGGAAACCCTTCTCCAAGCCATTAGGGATCACCCCAAGATACAAGGAGTAAGAGTCCCAAACTCCAACTCTCAGTACCTTAATGCAGCGTTTGCTGACGACCTCCTCAATATGATAACAAACCCTGTCGAGGCCTTCCCGCATCTGCTTGACTTGTTTGAACAATATGGGTCTTTGTCCAATTTTAAAGCCAACCATTCTTAAACGGAAGCGATGAACATATCTTCTCCAGAGGCAATAGTGAGGAAACTCCAAGTTGCTACACCATTTGCATGGCAAAAATCCCACATCACTTACTTGGGAGTCAAGCTCCCTTCTCAACTTAGTAAATTATTTAGCTTAAACTATATCCATTTACTTGTAGATATCAAAACACAGCTGAGGTCCCTGAAACTTCCATATGTGTCATGGATGGGAAGAAAAAAAATAGCTGAAGACTTTTATTATGCCCAAATTATTGTATGTACTTCAAATGCTCCCTTTTTTTGTGCCTAGCTCCTTCTTTGCCCAGGTGAGAAGAATCTTTTCCAATTTCCTTTGGAATGGGAAATGGCCACGAGTGGCCTATCACAGGCTAATATTGAGGAAGGAACATGGAGGATTTGGCCTTCCGGGTGCCCTTACTTATTATAGAGCAATTCATCTGAAAAGATGGCTCCAAATCCAGACTCCGGACTATAGGTCCCTAGGTAACGAAATGGAACAGATATTCCTGACACCTGAACAGAGGGCTGGGTTATGGTGCCTAACAATAGCATCTCTAGATGATAATCCACTCTTGAGAGGTACTGCCGCAGTGATTAGAACTTTTACCTCAGAATATGATCTCCTCAATAAGCCCCTATTGGGCATGCCCGCTGACCTAATACCACTGTTTATAAGACCGGGTGCCCCAATATGGGAAGGGCTCAGAGAGATTACAGTGGAGAATTTCCTCGGAGAGTGTTTAGAAGCAGAGGGAGATCTACGAAGCATAACACAGGCCGTATGGAGAAACAGCTTCATGGATATAGCGGGGCTTCAATCTGCGGGCAAGTTACTTAGGGAAGGGATAGGTGAGCAGAGGGAAAGGACAGGCTTTGAGAAATTAATGAATAAGAACAACATCCCAAGGAAACTGATATCGCTCCTCTATGTGTATTTATTGACACCTAGAGATAAAGTCAAGCCTAATTATATTGGACACTGGGAAACTGAACTAGGTAGAACATTCTCTGAGGTGGATATTATGAGAATGCACTCCCACTCGCATGGGTTCTCTCGGTGTGTTCGAGTACAGGAAAACTCTTATAAGGTCCTCACTAATTGGTACAAAACTCCCAAACAGCTCTTTGTGAGAGGCCTTCAGGGTTCTGACAAATGCTGGCGGTGCAGGACTGAGGTGGGAACATTGAGCCATATTTTCGGCTTCTCTTCTAAGATAACTACCTTCTGGTCCGACATCTCGCAGACCATAGGTACTATATCTAATCGTTCAGTGGTACTAACTCCTGAGTCTGTTCTTCTTTGGTTGCCCACACTGACCTGGCGGCCCTCCAAAAAAGATTTGAACACACACTTGATTCAAGCTGCAAGAATGATAATCCCAGCAAGATGGCTTATTGAGGAGCCGCCCACTGTGGAGCAATGGAGGGAGAAAGTAGACCAGATCTATCGACTAGAGGAACTGGCCAGTTGGGAAGTTAGGGCGCATGGGAAATTTGTCACAATATGGAATCCATGGAGGGAGTGTAGGTCAAGGAATATAATGTGAGATTATATGAGCTCCTTTGTGACCAACATACAATCTTGAATTGAAGCACTATAAGTTCCTTTGCGATCATCGTATAATCTTGAACTGAAGCTGAATTGCCTGTAATCTTCAATAATACTCATATGGAAACCTAAGAGAGGGGGTGTGAGTAACCCTTCCCCAATATCCCCTCCCCACATCCCATTCTCACCCCCTACCTTTATCCGGTCAGACTTTTCATTGCTTTCCATGTACCTTTAAAGCATTGTTTTTTGTATCTTGGCTCTAGTTGTTATATTGTCTACATGAGTTATGTGAGATAAGGTATGGAGTCTCAAGCAAGTTTCTCCTCCTTTGGATACAGCTCAATGGTCATATGTACGACACATATCTATCCTTCAGAATGTTACCTTTATTTCTCAGACCAGGATACTGTACTCCTATGTGATGTTGTATCTCATCCTATGTTGTCTTAATAAAAAGATATTTGATAGAAAGTATAATCCATTGCTGATATTAGACCATTACTGATTAATCTTCAAGAGGACCTGTCACCTCTCCTGACATGTCTGTTTTAGAAACTACTTGCATTCCCCATGTAATAAAAATTCTGGAACATCTATTCCTATGACTCTATGTTGTGTCAATCCTTTTTTATTCCTGCTAGAAGTTATGAAGAAATTGCCGACAGTCTACAATGAAGGTTCAGATGGGCATTAACTGTTGGTGGTGTGTCCCTGCACAGTCTTCCTTTATCCAATCAGTGCTGCCAATTCCAGACTGTGCAGGGCTACACCCCCAACTGGTAACATCCATCTGGTCCTTCATTGCAAACGGCCTGCAATTTATTCATAAACTTCTAGAAGGAATTCTAAACAAATGGTACAAAATAAAGTCGTAAGAATAGATGCTCCAGAATTTTTACATGGTGAATGCAAGCAGAGGAGGACAAACCATGGGTCGCCTGCCTGTGCAATCCACTATGCTCCTGTATAAAAATTTCCATAGCTGGCCTCTGAAAGTTGGCTATAAGTGATTTCCGCTGCAGTAAGAAAGAGCTCTTATTATACAGTTACAGGTTATATCTATGTGACAGAGACGTGCATTACCAATGAGCCCTTTCCTCTACAATGAAGGAAAACTCTTATTATTACATAGGTGGGACAGCGGGGAGGGCTTAAATACTTCCTCTGTTATAAAAAGCACCCCCCCCCCATTATTAACCCATTAACGCTCTGTGACGTACTTTTATTAGAGATTAGTTTTGAAAGTTTTGAAAAATTCGATTTGGCAACTTCACCAACGTTAGCAAAGGAATTTGCCAGCAATCGTTGTAAATCAGGTATACCCAGGCCACTCTGCCGTAGGGCACGGCCACACAGAGCGGCTGTGCTGCGGACAGGTTGCGGTCATGCTGCGGTGAAGAACTGTATAGCCAATTAGCCCGCAGCTGCCTTTCATGTAATAATGAACACAGAATATTAATCATTTCCTGCATACCTACTTCTCCAGCCCCAGCGCTTTGCTCTCCTACAGGCGGGAGCCCTTCTTCTGATATCAACTTTTCCTCCTTCCACTAATATGGATGAGAATATGTCATCAGGAACATCCAGCTCCTCCTCTCTCTGCATTTTGCTGACTTTTCTAGGACATGGAGACTTTGAAGGATGATTTGGAAAAATAAAGACAGCAAAATATGAGGATGGTCTTTATTAAGACCTTGCCCCCCTAAAGGGTGCAGACTGGATGGAATTGGTTGGCACGCTGGCACCGGAATAATAAAGGATTCCATCTTATTGGTATTAAATTACTATTACAGCTGATATAGGAATAAATAAATAAAATTGACACAGAATAAATCTCCCTGCACTCTCCCTCTCCAATATTCTTCTGCTAACCCATTCTAAACCGGAGTTGTTGGTTTTTTTCGTTTTTGCATTTTATGTTTCTTCCCAGAGTCATAACTTTTTTATTTTGCCTTTCACATAGCCGTATGAGGGCTTGTTTTTTGCTGGACAAGTTGTACTTTCCAATGCCATCATTTTATATTGCATAAGATGTGAGAAGCAGGAAAGAAATTCCAAATGGGGTGGAATAGAAAAAAGAATAAAATTACGCAACAGTTTTACGCGTTATTTATTTACGACGTTCGATATGCGTTAAACTGACCAGTTACTTTCATTCTCCAGGTCAGTACGAATTTGGCAATACCTTATATGTGTAGTTTTCGTTACATTTTGACACTGACAAATTAAAAACCTTGAAAAAAATAATCTGTTGCAACTTTTTAGTAGTTATGTGTACAGAGCTGTGTGAGGGCTCTTTTTTTGCGGGACAATCCTTGCTTTTCATTGATGCAATTCTAGGGTGTGTACAACTTTTTGATCACCTTTTATTAAATTTTTTAGTGGTAAATTAAGCTTGCAAAAACAGCAAATCTACAATTTTTACTTTTTTTTTTCATTTCGCCATTTTCCATATGGGGAAAATATTTTTATATTTTTATAGTAAGGGAGTTTTCACAAATGGTGATACCCACACCATTTTATTTATTTTTAAACATTCTTTATTTTTATTTTTTACACTTTTTTTTTATAGTTCCCATAGGGAATTCTAACAAACAATCACTAGAATTGCTATTCTCATAGACTCCAATGCATTATGGTTGATACTGCATTCTTGGGCTTCTTACTTTCACTTTGTAACAGGTGCAGCTACGATTTTAGGAAAAAATTATTAGTTACCACGAAGCACGAGGAAATTTGGGTTCATTGCGAATCAAGTTTTCCTAAACTTCGGACTGAATTCCACTTTGAATGTTTTGACTTCGCTCAAAACTAACAATTAAATTACAGGGCACTGGTACTTTGTGCTCTGTGTCTTAATACTGTAGTACATCATGGTGATTTCGTAGGCTTACGAGCTGGTACGGTGCCATCACTTGTGGGTGCCGGTAGATTAACCCCTCAATATATACAGTGCTGCCCATAATTATTCATACCCCTGGCAAATTTTGACTTAAAGTTACTTTTATTCAACCAGCATGTAATTTTTGGCGGGAAATGACATAGGTGTCTTCCAAAAGATAATAAGACGATGTACAAGAGGCATTATTGTGGAAAAAACATTTCTCAGCTTTTTTTTGCATTTGAGCAAAAAGTGTGCAGTCTAAAATTAGTCATACCCTTCTCAATAATCAATAGATAAGCCTTTATTGGCTATTACAGCAATCAAACGCTTCCTATAATTGCAGACCAGCTTTTTGCATGTCTCCACAGGTATTTTTGCCCATTCTTTTTTAGCAATGAGCTCCAAATCTTTCAGGTTGGAGGGTCTTCTTGCCATCACCCTGATCTTTAGCTCCCTCCACAGATTCTCAATTGGATTCAAGTCTGGACTCTGGCTGGGCCACTCCAAAACATTAATGTTGTTGTCTGCTAACCATTTCTTCACCACTTTTGCTGTGTGTTTTGGGTCATTGTCATGCTGAAATGTCCACTGGTGCCCAAGGCCAAGTTTCTCTGCAAACTGCCTGATATTGTCGTTGAGAATCCTCATGTATTGTTCTTTTTTCATGGTGCCGTTTACTGTAGATTCCCTTGTCCATTGGCTGAAAAACACCCCCAAAGCATTAGGTTCCCACCACAATGTTTGACAGTAGGGATAGTGTTCTTTGGGTTGAAGGCTTCTCCTTTTTTACGCCAAATGAAGGAAACATCATTGTGACCAAACAATTAAATTTTTGTTTCATCTGACCATAACACAGAAGACCAGAAGTCTTCCTCTTTGTCCAGATGAGCTTTTGCAAAGGCCAAGTAAGCTTTTGTGTGCCTGGTCTGCATCCGTGGAACCCAGCAGTGTGCATTGTCCATTGGATTGTCTGCCTTGAGACATTGCCACTAGCAGAGCCCATATTCACCAGGATGGCCTTGGTGGTTATCCTTGCATTCTTTTTCACCTCTCTAACTATCCTCCTGGCCAGCACAGGTGTCACTTTTGGCTTCCGACCACGTCCCCTGACCACCTACAAAGTGATGTCAATTTTCTGCATCATGATATTAAGAAAATGAGAACTCGTCCTGTGGAGGTGGAGCGTAGAGTGGGAGAGGTGGAAGACACAGCACTAGGCACCTCTGAGCTTGCAAATTCGCTTCTTAAGCAAGTAAAGACTCTTCAAGCTAAAGCAGAAGATGCTTTACACCTCTCTTAATGCTTCGTAATTGAAAGGGCGAACAGAATCCCCAGGCCCCTGCCTCCGGGTTTATCGCTGAGACCATTTATAATGAAGATATTGAACTACAGGGATTGGGACGTCATCCTGGTGGTGGCCAGAAAGAAAGGGAATATTTCCTATGAGAACTCTAAGATATCCTTCTACCCTGACTTCACTACTGAGGTGCAGAAGAAGAGGAGACAATTTCCACAAGTCCAGGCCAAATTGAGGGAGCTAGGTATACAGTAAGCAATGCTCTACCCAACAAGGCTTTGAGTCCAGGTAGATGGGAACACTCGATTCTTTCAAACCCCGGAGGAAGCATCTGAATCGTTTGACAATCGGCATCTCCAAGGAAGGAGGCAGTGAACCAATGCTCTGTCTGTATGATATGCCTAGTGTTTTCTCCTTTTCTTCCTCTGCAGAGTTAAGCAAGATACATGCTTTTTGACGGTCCAGTGAGGGAAGATGAAGGATCCAGGTGGGGGTATAAGCATAGTTAAAAGGAGATATACTTTTGTTTCTTTTATTCCAGGTTTACTGTGTTGGTCTTCTGTTTTCTGGTTTAAGGTAAAGGTAGATTACAACTGAGGGGGTTCTATCTTACTCTTTATCTCTTCTCTGCTTCCTTGGTAGTGTCTGTTCCCCAGTAGAGGGAGGAAGTGGAGGGAAGGGATTATCCCTTAAGTCAGCAGCTGCTATATGCTGACGATCTAGTTCTAGACTCAGTGTTAGGTTAGCGTTCTATATTAAATTTTTCTGGTTTGGGATCCGAGGCTGAGACAAATTGGGGATGTATGGGCAGGTTATAGGATAAGTTTAGGATGGTGTGAATGGAGGTATGATTGTCACTGTGGCGCCACAGGCTTCTACATTAAGAGATACATGTTTTTGTCCTCATTATGGCGACGCCTAAGATAATTTCATGGAATGTGAGGGGCCTAAACTGCAAGATCAAAAGAGCTTTGGTTTTTAATTACCTTAAGTCTTACAACCCTGATCTGATTATTTTGCAGGAAACGTATCTAAGAGCCTGTAACTAGAGTTGAGCGAACACCTGAATGTTCGGGTTCGAGAAGTTCGGCCGAACTTCCCGGAAATGTTCGGGTTCGGGATCGTCCCGAACCCGAACCCCATTGAAGTCAATGGGGACCCGAACTTTTCGGTACTAAAAAGGCTGTAAAACAGCCCAGGAAAGGGCTAGAGGGCTGCAAAAGGTAAATCCCCTGCAAACAAATGTGGATAGGGAAATGAATAAAAATAAAAATTAAATAAATAAAAATTAACCAAAATCAATTGGAGAGAGGTCCCATAGCAGAGAATCTGGCTTCACGTCACCCACCACTGGAAAAGTCCATTCTCAGATATTTAGGCCCCGGCACCCAGGCAGAGGAGAGAGGTCCCGTAACAGAGAATCTGTCTTCATGTCAGCAGAGAATCAGTCTGCATGTCATAGCAGAGAATCAGGCTTCACGTCAGCCACCACTGCAACAGTTCATTGTCATAAATTTAGGCCAAGCACCCAGGCAGAGGAGAGAGGTCCCGTAACAGACAATCTGGCTTCATGTCAGCAGAGAATCAGTCTTCATATCATAGCAGAGAATCAGGCTTCACGTCACCCACCACTGTAAGAGTCCATTTTCATAAATTTAGGCCCAGCACCCAGGCAGAGGAGAGAGGTCCCGTAACAGACAATCTGGCTTCATGTCAGCAGAGAATCAGTCTTCATATCATAGCAGAGAATCAGGCTTCACGTCACCCACCACTGTAAGAGTCCATTTTCATAAATTTAGGCCCAGCACCCAGGCAGAGGAGAGAGGTCCCGTAACAGACAATCTGGCTTCATGTCAGCAGAGAATCAGTCTTCATATCATAGCAGAGAATCAGGCTTCACGTCACCCACCACTGTAAGAGTCCATTTTCATAAATTTAGGCCCAGCACCCAGGCAAAGGAGAGAGGTCCCGTAACAGACAACCTGGCTTCATGTCAGCAGAGAATCAGGCTTCACGTCAGCCACCAGTGCAACAGTCCATTGGCATATATTTAGGCCCAGCACCCAGGCAAAGGAGAGAGGTCCCGTAACAGAGAATCTGGCTTCATGTCAGCAGAGAATTAGTCTGCATGTCATAGCAGAGAATCAGGCTTCACGTCAGCCACCAATGCAACAGTCCATTGTCAGATATTTAGGCCCAGCACCCAGGCAGAGGAGAGAGGTCCCGTAACAGAGGATCTGGCTTCATGTCAGCAGTGAATCAGTCTGCATGTCATAGCAGAAAATCAGGCTTCACGTCAGCCACCACTGCAACAGTCCATTGTCAGATATTTAGGCCCAGCACCCAGGCAGAGGAGAGAGGTCCCGTAACAGACAATCTGGCTTCATGTCAGCAGAGAATTAGTCTGCATGTCATAGCAGAGAATCAGGCTTCATGTCAGCCACCACTGCAACAGTCCATTGTCATAAATTTAGGCCCAGCACCCAGGCAGAGGAGAGAGGTCCCGTAACAGACAATCTGGCTTCATGTCAGCAGAGAATCAGTCTTCATGTCATAGCAGAGAATCAGGCTTCACGTCACCCACCACTGCAACAGTCCATTTTCATAAATTTAAGCCCAGCACCCAGGCAGAGGAGAGAGGTCCCGTAACAGACAATCTGGCTTCATGTCAGCAGAGAATCAGGCTTCACGTCAGCCACCAGTGCAACAGTCCATTGGCATATATTTAGGCCCAGCACCCAGGCAGAGGAAAGAGGTCCCGTAACAGAGGATCTGGCTTCATGTCAGCAGAGAATCAGTCTTCATATCATAGCAGAGAATCAGGCTTCACGTCACCCACCACTGTAAGAGTCCATTTTCATAAATTTAGGCCCAGCACCCAGGCAGAGGAGAGAGGTCCCGTAACAGACAATCTGGCTTCATGTCAGCAGAGAATCAGTCTTCACGTCAGCCACCAGTGCAACAGTCCATTGGCATATATTTAGGCCCAGCACACAGGCAGAGGAAAGAGGTCCCGTAACAGAGGATCTGGCTTCATGTCAGCAGAGAATCAGTCTGCATGTCATAGCAGAAAATCAGGCTTCACGTCAGCCACCACTGCAACAGTCCATTGTCAGATATTTAGGCCCAGCACCCAGGCAGAGGAGAGAGGTCCCGTAACAGAGGATCTGGCTTCATGTCAGCAGAGAATCAGTCTTCATATCATAGCAGAGAATCAGGCTTCACGTCACCCACCACTGTAAGAGTCCATTTTCATAAATTTAGGCCCAGCACCCAGGCAGAGGAGAGAGGTCCCGTAACAGACAATCTGGCTTCATGTCAGCAGAGAATCAGTCTTCATATCATAGCAGAGAATCAGGCTTCACGTCACCCACCACTGTAAGAGTCCATTTTCATAAATTTAGGCCCAGCACCCAGGCAGAGGAGAGAGGTCCCGTAACAGACAATCTGGCTTCATGTCAGCAGAGAATCAGTCTTCATATCATAGCAGAGAATCAGGCTTCACGTCACCCACCAGTGCAACAGTCCATTGGCATATATTTAGGCCCAGCACACAGGCAGAGGAGAGAGGTCCCGTAACAGACAATCTGGCTTCATGTCAGCAGAGAATTAGTCTGCATGTCATAGCAGAGAATCAGGCTTCACGTCAGCCACCACTGCAACAGTCCATTGGCATATATTTAGGACCAGCACACAGGCAGAGGAGAGAGGTCCCGTAACAGAGGATCTGGCTTCATGTCAGCAGAGAATCAGTCTGCATGTCATAGCAGAAAATCAGGCTTCACGTCAGCCACCACTGCAACAGTCCATTGTCAGATATTTAGGCCCAGCACCCAGGCAGAGGAGAGAGGTCCCGTAACAGACAATCTGTCTTCATGTCAGCAGAGAATTAGTCTGCATGTCATAGCAGAGAATCAGGCTTCACGTCACCCAACATTGGAACAGTCCATTGGCATATATTTAGGCCCCGGCACCCAGACAGAGGAGAGGTTCATTCAACTTTGGGTAGCCTCGCAATATAATGGTAAAATGAAATTAAAAATAGGATTGAATGAGGAAGTGCCCTGGAGTACAATAATATATGGTTAAGGGGAGGTAGTTAATGTCTAATCTGGACAAGGGACGGACAGGTCCTGTGGGATCCATGCCTGGTTCATTTTTATGAACGTCAGCTTGTCCACATTGGCTGTAGACAGGCGGCTGCGTTTGTCTGTAATGACGCCCCCTGCCGTGCTGAATACACGTTCAGACAAAACGCTGGCCGCCGGGCAGGCCAGCACCTCCAAGGCATAAAAGGCTAGCTCTGGCCACGTGGACAATTTAGAGACCCAGAAGTTGAATGGGACCGAACCATCAGTCAGTACGTGGAGGGGTGTGCACAAGTACTGTTCCACCATGTTAGTGAAATGTTGCCTCCTGCTAACACGTTGCGTATCAGGTGGTGGTGCAGTTAGCTGTGGCGTGTTGACAAAAGTTTTCCACATCTCTGCCATGCTAACCCTGCCCTCAGAGGAGCTGGCCGTGACACAGCTGCCTTGGCGACCTCTTGCTCCTCCTCTGCCTTGGCCTTGGGCTTCCACTTGTTCCCCTGTGACATTTGGGAATGCTCTCAGTAGCGCGTCTACCAACGTGCGCTTGTACTCGCGCATCTTCCTATCACGCTCCAGTGCAGGAAGTAAGGTGGGCACATTGTCTTTGTACCGTGGATCCAGCAGGGTGGCAACCCAGTAGTCCGCACACGTTAAAATGTGGGCAACTCTGCTGTCGTTGCGCAGGCACTGCAGCATGTAGTCGCTCATGTGTGCCAGGCTGCCCAGGGGTAAGGACAAGCTGTCCTCTGTGGGAGGCGTATCGTCATCGTCCTGCCTTTCCCCCCAGCCACGCACCAGTGATGGGCCCGAGCTGCGTTGGGTGCCACCCCGCTGTGACCATGCTTCATCCTCATCCTCCTCCTCATCGTCCTCCAGTAGTGGGCCCTGGCTGGCCACATTTGTACCTGGCCTCTGCTGTTGCAAAAAACCTCCCTCTGAGTCACTTCGAAGAGACTGGCCTGAAAGTGCTAAAAATGACCCCTCTTCCTCCTCCTCCTCCTGGGCCACCTCCTCTTCCATCATCGCCCTAAGTGTTTTCTCAAGGAGACATAGAAGTGGTATTGTAACGCTGAAAACGGCGTCATCGCCACTGGCCATGTTGGTGGAGTACTCGAAACAGCGCAACAGGGCACACAGGTCTCGCATGGAGGCCCAGTCATTGGTGGTGAAGTGGTGCTGTTCCGCAGTGCGACTGACCCGTGCGTGCTGCAGCTGAAACTCCACTATGGCCTGCTGCTGCTCGCACAGTCTGTCTAGCATGTGCAAGGTGGAGTTCCACCTGGTGGGCACGTCGCATATGAGGCGGTGAGCGGGAAGGCCGAAGTTACGCTGTAGCGCAGACAGGCGAGCAGCGGCAGGATGTGAACGCCGGAAGCGCGAACAGACGGCCCGCACTTTATGCAGCAGCTCTGACATGTCGGGGTAGTTGTGAATGAACTTCTGCACCACCAAATTCAGCACATGCGCCAGGCAAGGGATGTGCGTCAAACTGGCTAGTCCCAGAGCTGCAACGAGATTTCGCCCATTATCGCACACTACCAGGCCGGGCTTGAGGCTCACCGGCAGCAACCACTCGTCGGTCTGTTGTTCTATACCCCGCCACAACTCCTGTGCGGTGTGGGGCCTGTCCCCCAAACATATGAGTTTCAGAATGGCCTGCTGACGTTTACCCCGGGCTGTGCTGAAGTTGGTGGTGAAGGTGTGTGGCTGACTGGATGAGCAGGTGGAATAAGAGGAGGAGGAAGCCGAGAAGGAGGAGGTGGCAACAGGAGGCAAAGAATGTTGCCCTGCGATCCTTGGCGGCGGAAGGACGTGCGCCAAACAGCTCTCCGCCTGGGGCCCAGCTGCCACTACATTTACCCAGTGTGCAGTTAGGGAGATATAGCGTCCCTGGCCGTGCTTACTGGTCCACGTATCTGTGGTTAGGTGGACCTTGCTACAGATGGCGTTGCGCAGTGCACACTTGATTTTATCGGATACTTGGTTGTGCAGGGAAGGCACAGCTCTCTTGGAGAAGTAGTGGCGGCTGGGAACAACATACTGTGGGACAGCAAGCGACATGAGCTGTTTGAAGCTGTCTGTGTCCACCAGCCTAAATGACAGCATTTCATAGGCCAGTAGTTTAGAAATGCTGGCATTCAGGGCCAGGGATCGGGGGTGGCTAGGTGGGAATTTACGCTTTCTCTCAAATGTTTGTGAGATGGAGAGCTGAACGCTGCCGTGTGACATGGTTGAGACGCTTGGTGACGGAGGTGGTGGTGGTGTTGGTGGTACATCCCCTGTTTGCTGGGCGGCAGGTGCCAACGTTCCTCCAGAGGCGGAGGAAGAGGCCGAGGCGGCAGCAGCAGAAGAGGCCGAGGCGGCAGCAGCAGAAGAGGCCGAGGCGGCAGAAGAGGTAGCAGGGGGAGCCTGAGCGACTTCCTTGTTTTTAAGGTGTTTACTCCACTGCAGTTCATGCTTTGCATGCAGGTGCCTGGTCATGCAGGTTGTGCTAAGGTTCAGAACGTTAATGCCTCGCTTCAGGCTCTGATGGCACAGCGTGCAAACCACTCGGGTCTTGTCGTCAGCACATTGTTTGAAGAAGTGCCATGCCAGGGAACTCCTTGAAGCTGCCTTTGGGGTGCTCGGTCCCAGATGGCGGCGGTCAGTAGCAGGCGGAGTCTCTTGGCGGCGGGTGTTCTGCTTTTGCCCACTGCTCCCTCTTTTGCTACGCTGTTGGCTCGGTCTCACCACTGCCTCTTCCTCCGAACTGTGAAAGTCAGTGGCACGACCTTCATTCCATGTGGGGTCTAGGACCTCATCGTCCCCTGCATCGTCTTCCACCCAGTCTTGATCCCTGACCTCCTGTTCAGTCTGCACACTGCAGAAAGACGCAGCAGTTGGCACCTGTGTTTCGTCATCATCAGAGACATGCTGAGGTGGTATTCCCATGTCCTCATCATCAGGAAACATAAGTGGTTGTGCGTCAGTGCAGTCTATGTCTTCCACCGCTGGGGAAGGGCTAGGTGGATGCCCTTGGGAAACCCTGCCAGCAGAGTCTTCAAACAGCATAAGAGACTGCTGCATAACTTGAGGCTCAGACAGTTTCCCTGATATGCATGGGGGTGATGTGACAGACTGATGGGGTTGGTTTTCAGGCGCCATCTGTGCGCTTTCTGCAGAAGACTGGGTGGGAGATAATGTGAACGTGCTGGATCCACTGTCGGCCACCCAATTCACTAATGCCTGTACCTGCTCAGGCCTTACCATCCTTAGAACGGCATTGGGCCCCACCATATATCGCTGTAAATTCTGGCGGCTACTGGGACCTGAGGTAGTTGGTACACTAGGACGTGTGGATGTGGCAGAACGGCCACGTCCTCTCCCAGCACCAGAGGGTCCACTAACACCACCACGACCATGTCCACGTCCGCGTCCCTTAATAGATGTTTTCCTCATTGTTATCGTTCACCACAACAACAAAAATATTATTTGGCCCAATGTATTGTATTCAAATTCAGCTGAATATAAATTTGAGGCCTAGTATTTAGGCGCTGGGTGACCGGTATAGATTTACTGACAGAATTAGACTTGGAAATGCACAGTAGCGTGTGTGTGAAGTTATTCTGAATGACCCTATGTGCACCTTGAATATTATATACCCTTTTAGGGATAGATTTCAAATAGCTCTGATACAGCAGAAACCACTAAGGCTCCATTCACACGTCCGCAATTTTGCGGAAAGGGTGCGGACCCATTCATTCTCTATGGGGACGGAATGTGCTGTCCGCATCCACATTTGCGGATCCGCGCTTCCGCATCCGTGCTTCCGTTTCCGCAAAAAAAATGGAACATGTCCTATTCTTGTCCGCAATTGCGGACAAGAACAGGCATATTCTATTATGTCGGCAATGTGCGGTCCGCAAAATGCGGAACGCACATTGCCGCTTTCCGTGTTTTGCGGATCCGTGTCTCCGTGTATCCGCAAAACACATTGCGGACGTGTGAATGGAGCCTAAATTATGAAATTGCTAAATTGGGAATTGTATTTCAACCCAGAACAAAAAATGTGCTTTGACGGACACTAAATAACTTGCCCAGCCAGAACAGTACAGCGGTAACGACAGATTTAGCGGGATATAAATTTGAGGCCTAGTATTTAGGCGCTGGGTGACCGGTATGGATTTACTGACAGAATTAGACTTGGAAATGCACAGTGGCGTGTGTGTGAAGTTATTCAGAATGACCCTATGTGCACCTTGAATATTATATACCCTTTTAGGGATAGATTTCAAATAGCTCTGATATAGCAGAAACCACAAAATTATGAAATTGCTAAATTGGGAATTGTATTTCAACCCAGAACAAAAAATGTGCTTTGACGGACACTAAATAACTTGCCCAGCCAGAACAGTACAGCGGTAACGACAGATTTAGCGGGATATAAATTTGAGGCCTAGTATTTAGGCGCTGGGTGACCGGTATGGATTTACTGACAGAATTAAACTTGGAAATGCACAGTAGCGTGTGTGTGAAGTTATTCTGAATGACCCTATGTGCACCTTGAATATTATATACCCTTTTAGGGATAGATTTCAAATAGCTCTGATACAGCAGAAAACACTAAATTATGAAATTGCTAAATTGGGAATTGTATTTCAACCCAGAACAAAAAATGTGCTTTGACGGACACTAAATAACTTGCCCAGCCAGAACAGTACAGCGGTAACGACAGATTTAGCGGGATATAAATTTGAGGCCTAGTATTTAGGCGCTGGGTGACCGGTATGGATTTACTGACAGAATTAAAATTGGAAATGCACAGTAGCGTGTGTGTGAAGTTATTCTGAATGACCCTATGTGCACCTTGAATATTATATACCCTTTTAGGGATAGATTTCAAATAGCTCTGATATAGCAGAAACCACAAAATTATGAAATTGCTAAATTGGGAATTGTATTTCAACCCAGAACAAAAAATGTGCTTTGACGGACACTAAATAACTTGCCCAGCCAGAACAGTACAGCGGTAACGACAGATTTAGCGGGATATAAATTTGAGGCCTAGTATTTAGGCGCTGGGTGACCGGTATGGATTTACTGACAGAATTAAACTTGGAAATGCACAGTAGCGTGTGTGTGAAGTTATTCTGAATGACCCTATGTGCACCTTGAATATTATATACCCTTTTAGGGATAGATTTCAAATAGCTCTGATACAGCAGAAAACACTAAATTATGAAATTGCTAAATTGGGAATTGTATTTCAACCCAGAACAAAAAATGTGCTTTGACGGACACTAAATAACTTGCCCAGCCAGAACAGTACAGCGGTAACGACAGATTTAGCGGGATATAAATTTGAGGCCTAGTATTTAGGCGCTGGGTGACCGGTATGGATTTACTGACAGAATTAAAATTGGAAATGCACAGTAGCGTGTGTGTGAAGTTATTCTGAATGACCCTATGTGCACCTTGAATATTATATACCCTTTTAGGGATAGATTTCAAATAGCTCTGATATAGCAGAAACCACTAAATTATGAAATTGCTAAATTGGGAATTGTATTTCAACCCAGAACAAAAAATGTGCTTTGACGGACACTAAATAACTTGCCCAGCCAGAACAGTACAGCGGTAACGACAGATTTAGCGGGATATAAATTTGAGGCCTAGTATTTAGGCGCTGGGTGACCGGTATGGATTTACTGACAGAATTAAACTTGGAAATGCACAGTAGCGTGTGTGTGAAGTTATTCTGAATGACCCTATGTGCACCTTGAATATTATATACCCTTTTAGGGATAGATTTCAAATAGCTCTGATATAGCAGAAACCACTAAATTATGAAATTGCTAAATTGGGAATTGTATTTCAACCCAGAACAAAAAATGTGCTTTGACGGACACTAAATAACTTGCCCAGCCAGAACAGTACAGCGGTAACGACAGATTTAGCGGGATATAAATTTGAGGCCTAGTATTTAGGCGCTGGGTGACCGGTATGGATTTACTGACAGAATTAAACTTGGAAATGCACAGTAGCGTGTGTGTGAAGTTATTCTGAATGACCCTATGTGCACCTTGAATATTATATACCCTTTTAGGGATAGATTTCAAATAGCTCTAATACAGCAGAAACCACTAAATTATGAAATTGCTAAATTGGGAATTGTATTTCAACCCAGAACAAAAAATGTGCTTTGACGGACACTAAATAACTTGCCCAGCCAGAACAGTACAGCGGTAACGACAGATTTAGCGGGATATAAATTTGAGGCCTAGTATTTAGGCGCTGGGTGACCGGTATGGATTTACTGACAGAATTAGACTGGGATATGGCCAAAAAATAACCACACTATTGCTGGTTAAATGCACTTGGTGTGACAGCTTGACCAACCACACTACTGAGGGTTAAATGCACTTGGTGACAGGCGCAGCTTGCCCCTGATGTAGTATATGGCCAAAAAATAAACAGACTATTGCTGGTTAAATGCACTTGGTGTGACAGCTTCACCCTGATGTAGGCTTTAGCCAAAAAACAACCACACCATTGAGGGTTAAATGCACTTGGTGACAGGCGCAGCTTGCCCCTGATGTAGTATACATGGCCAAAAAATGAACAGACTATTGCTGGTTAAATGCACTTGGTGTGACAGCTTGACCAACCACACTACTGAGGGTTAAATGCACTTGGTGACGGGCGCAGCTTGCCCCTGATGTAGTATATGGCCAAAAAATAAACAGACTATTGCTGGTTAAATGCACTTGGTGTGACAGCTTCACCCTGATGTAGGCTTTAGCCAAAAAACAACCACACCATTGAGGGTTAAATGCACTTGGTGACAGGCGCAGCTTGCCCCTGATGTAGTATATGGCCAAAAAATAAACAGACTATTGCTGGTTAAATGCACTTGGTGTGACAGCTTGACCAACCACACTACTGAGGGTTAAATGCACTTGGTGACGGGCGCAGCTTGCCCCTGATGTAGTATATGGCCAAAAAATAAACAGACTATTGCTGGTTAAATGCACTTGGTGTGACAGCTTCACCCTGATGTAGGCTTTAGCCAAACAACAACCACACCATTGAGGGTTAAATGCACTTGGTGACAGGCGCAGCTTGCCCCTGATGTAGTATATGGCCAAAAAATGAACAGACTATTGCTGGTTAAATGCACTTGGTGTGACAGCTTGACCAACCACACTACTGAGGGTTAAATGCACTTGGTGACGGGCGCAGCTTGCCCCTGATGTAGTATATGGCCAAAAAATAAACAGACTATTGCTGGTTAAATGCACTTGGTGTGACAGCTTCACCCTGATGTAGGCTTTAGCCAAAAAACAACCACACCATTGAGGGTTAAATGCACTTGGTCGCAGCTTGTGCTGGCGCACCACAAGACACAAAATGGCCGCCGATCACCCCAGAAAAAAGTGACTGACAAACGGTCTGGGCAGCCTAAAAACAGTGAGCAATTGAATTTCAGAAGCTCAATGATGCACAGCTGCAGATCGATCGATTAATCAAGTCCTTTGGAGGAGTTAATCTGCCTAATCTCGCCCTACTGTCGCAGCCGCAACCTCTCCCTACGCTAATTAGAGCAGAGTGACGGGCGGCGCTATGTGACTCCAGCTTAAATAGAGGCTGGGTCACATGGTGCTCTGGCCAATCACAGCCATGCCAATAGTAGGCATGGCTGTGACGGCCTCTTGGGGCAAGTAGTATGACGCTTGTTGATTGGCTGCTTTGCAGCCTTTCAAAAAGCGCCAAGAAAGCGTCACAAAAGCGCCAAGAAAGCGACGAACACCGAACCCGAACCCGGACTTTTACGAAAATGTCCGGGTTCGGGTCCGTGTCACGGACACCCCAAAATTCGGTACGAACCCGAACTATACAGTTCGAGTTCGCTCATCCCTGCCTGTAACCCATCACTCAACGTATAAGAATACTGCGCGTGGCGTATCCCTTCTTGTCAATAAGAGAATACCATTACAATTGCATACAGTTTTGGTAGATACGTTATTTTATATAGTCTGGTCCAGGGTAGTCCTCTGATCGTAGTGGGTTTGTATATACCCCCTACCTTCTGCAAGTCCTTAATGGACGAGATTGTCACAGCTGCCACAATCCCCTTTTATAATATTGGGAGACCTTAATGCAGTCCTGAACAATTAAGTAGATAGACTGAGACCTCCAAATAGACATATCCCATCTCTGTGTAACTGGGCGATAGCTCATATCTTAGAGGAACTGTGGAGGTGGAGAAACCCTACTGCTAGACAATGCTCATGCCACTTAGCTTCAGGGAATACTATGTCCTGCATTGATCTAGCATTTGGTTATCCTGACTCCCTACACATGGTTATCTGCCATGGGGCATTTCAGATCATGCTCCGATGCAGGTGATTTTATCCTAGCCATTAAATGGACTAGCTAGGATTTGGAGACTCAACCCAATGTGGTTACAGGTACTCCCAGTGGAAGCTACCTGTCGAAAGGAACTAGAAGAATATTGGAAGGTGAATGATGGTTCTTCCAATCCTTTAACAGAATGGGAGGTGTGTAAGGTGTTAATGAGCGGAGTCTGTATTTCAGCCATTGCTACTTTCAGTGCATAACTGTAAATTACGTGTAGCCGGCTGGAAGCCAGCCTTATGGAGACGGAGGAGACCTATATCAATGATCCCAGTGAGGATCTTCAAGAAAGGTGGCTATCTCTTCAGAGAGATTACAAGTTACATCTTACTGAATACACTCAGAAGCGGCTTCTTGCGTGGCAGCAGACTATTTTTTTGGACGGGGACAAAAGTGGGAAAACACTTGCCTACCTGGCTATGACTGAAACCCCTCAGACGGTAGTGAAAGCAATTAGGTTAGACTCTGGGGAGGAGGTGTCTAAACCGGAGGAAATATGTGCCTAATTTGCATCATACTATACTAAGCTTTACACCTCGAGCTATAGTCCTACATCTTATGGTTTGAGGGCTTACCTGGATCAGATCTCCTTCACGCAACTGTCCAGAGAAGATAGAGAGCTATTAGAGTCCCCGATATCTGCAAAGAAGATCCAGATGGCAATAGGCTTCATGGCCACTCATAGAACCCCTGGACCGGATGGCTTTCCTGACGAGTGGTATAAGCTACATGCGGAGGACCTTATGCCCGTTTGAGCACTCTGTTTTAATATACTCTGGAGGTATCAGCGCTGCCATCCTCCTGCTTTGAATTATAATAGTGGTGATTTACAAGGCAGGGAAGACACTGAACCAATGCATTTTATATCGCCCTATTTCACTTATAAATCTAGATCCTAAGATCTTGGCTAAGGTGTTGGCACTACGTCTGCCAGGGGTTATTTTATCCATAATATGGCTGGACCAATCTGGATTTATGCTAGGAAAGTCCACCAATATTAATCTTAGGCGCCTTTACACCAATTAACAGATTAAACATGATAATGTTGGGAATAGGGCTATAGCCTCACTATATAATGAGAAGGCTTTTGATTCAGTGGAGTGGGTCTTTTTGTCGGAGGTATTGAAAAAATGTGGTTTCCTGGGGAATTTTTTTAAAAGGTTACGTCTCCTCTACCTGCAACCAACAGCTCGTGTTCAAGTAAATGGATACCTGTCTGAACCCTTTTCTTACACAGAGGCGCGCGTCAGGGATGCCCTCTATCTCCGTTACTTTTTGTGCTGGTGATGAAGCCCCTGTCTAGTCTATTTAATAGCTGCAATCGTATAGAGGGATGGAACATCGCAGGGATCACTGAAAAATTGTCCTTATACGTTGACGATATGTGCTGGGGGATACTGGAAAGTCTTTGGAGGGACTTTTGGAGGTAGTGGATGAATATGGGATGTTTTTTGGCGCTGCGTTGGGTGTGTATAAGTGAGTGTATAATATTTAAGTCTATGATGCTAATATGGTTAAGTAACAGCGGTCCTACAGGCTCTAAAGAATACTACTGATAGACTTTTGTGGAGCTTTTTCTTATACCAAGCTGCTGTTGCAATATATAATCAGTATGTGTGATTCTGGTGTGTGTGATTCTCTCTTTAAAATGCTTATCTTTCAAAATGATAAATAAAGACAAAAAAAAAAGCCAACTGTTGTGATGTCATTCTTGACAGCAAATAACATAACAGAATCACATGATACCAAAACATTTCATGGGATTACAAGACCATATGACATCACAACATTCTGTGACATCACGATGATCTGAATATCTTAGAAGATATTAAAAAAGGCTGTCTGTATGGTCCATACCAAGAACGGGAGAGAAGAATCAGCTATAGATGGTAAGTTCTACAACCAACTTTTGCTATAGAGAGTGCAGATATGGCCATACTGGAAAGATTTCAGGAATTGGTGAAGGATGTATATTTTCTCTATGATCATTTAGCCCAATGTATAGAATGATCAACTGTCATGCATGTGTATACAAAAGTCAAGGATAAGGTGTTTATTGTTACTGCGCTAACTATCAATGTCCAGAATCCACACTGCTGCTCCCTATACTATTGTGTGTAGTAACCGCAGGTATATGTGCAGTTAATCGTAATACACACAGGATATTTCCCACATAAACAAGCCAATCAGGCTCCTACCAGGATTGGTGGCATCGGAGAGGAAGAAGAAGTCCTATGTATGTGGCTCCTCTTGTATAGGCAAAAATCCTCGGCATTGGCGATGTCAATTGTAATTCTGGATAATTGCTTGAAGCATGCCCCAGCCGATATCACGCTTCTCCTCCTCAACACTCGTGCTCCGTACAGAGTACACAGTGACGTCACTTGAGCTGAGCTGAAGAATCTCCAAAGGATCAAACTTAATGCAACGCATTTTTTGAAAATGGTCGTTTTTATTCTCAGGGATAAAGGAAGGCTTGTGCGTGGCTGCACTATATTTTGTGATCGTGCCGGTGATCTTATTAGTAAATTGGTTATACAGTAGTCAAGCTTTATCATTTACTTAGTGATTATGAATTAAAGTCATCATTTTAAATACACCACCAAACAGGGAAAAATCTAATCTACAAAGACATACACATGTGAACAGCAGCATAATTACCGTGTAACTCTGCACGTGTCTATCATTGTGTATGTATTTTGTTGTGTGTGTGTATATATTTTTATGTGAATATGCATATGTATTTATATGTATACTGTCATAATAAATGTAATGGGGTGGTGTCTAGCCCTTGGACCTTTCCAAATTTCTAATTCCTCTGGTTATAGAATGAGTTGTTCTCCACATCTCTGCCAATTCTCTGGTATATTGGTGTTGATTTAATGTTTCCTTGTATTTCTGAATGTACCTTCACCTCTTCCGTGTTAGATAAAGATCACAAACTTTTGTGTAACAGCATGAAAGGGATTCCATTAGGTATATACAGTGGGTTCTCAACCAGTATTCATAGTAATAAGAGCTGCAGATCAGGGGAATGGATGTAGTGGTATATTCCAGGATTTATCATCAGGGGCTCTATGATATAATCAGAGGCTTCTGTCTGATTCTATGAATATTGAGATTAATGAGGAAGGAAACCATTGTGAGTTTTCTTACCCAAACTTTCTAATCTTATAGAGCTTGTCCAGATTTTTATCTTTTAATTCGAACACCAGCCTGCAGTACCTGAGAAAAAGAAATTACACCTGCCTCCCGCCACGCCATCTGACTCACTTCACTGGTCTTTAGGTCTCTGTCCTGTAAACTACTATACAGACAAGGTCACTTGCATAGATGCCATCTATGACTGGCCTCAGCAATGATGTGTTCCCAAGCAGCACATGACCCAGCTATGGTTTTTTTCCCCCATGAGTAGAGCAGACTGGTGTTGAATTTAAAGTAAATTTAAAGTGAGAAAAAGACCATTTATATATCCAATAATCCCAATTAGAAGTATGCTGTTCTATCACAGAGGATTAAATGATAATGATCGATGTGTCCAAAATGGTATAGATCATGTAGCCCATCCTACTTACAGTTATACTGTACAAGATCCAAATACTTTAAAGGGGTTCTCCGGGAATTGAGAAAATGAAAATACATAATTGATATAATAACCAGCGGCTACACCCACTTATCGGTTTTGGAACGAGGTGCTCACCTCTAGAGGCATCACCCCGGGCCTAAGCAGAAGAAAGCAATGTATATGAAATTAAGAGGGTCACTCTCTACATAAGGGATCACACAAGGACCATATGACTTGGTTATAGTGAATTAAATTTAATATCTTCACTGCAGAATAACAACAATACAATATAATCCCTAAAATACTAAAATAATAAAATATCTGCACACAAAGTGTTAAAACCACATCAATCAGTAGCACAATCTAAAATATAAAATGCAGTCAAACATGTGTCTTTTATGTATATGACATATATCAATTTAGTCCACTGTTTGTATATATAGATATATATATACATTACAGACCAAAAGTTTGGACACACCTTCTCATTTAAAGAGTTTTCTTTATTTTCATGACTATGAAAATTGTAGATTCACACTGAAGGCATCAAAACTATGAATTAACACATGTGGAATTATATACATAACAAAAAAGTGTGAAACAACTGAAAATATGTCATATTCTAGGTTCTTCAAAGTAGCCACCTTTTGCTTTGATTACTGCTTTGCACACTCTTGGCATTCTCTTGATGAGCTTCAAGAGGTAGTCACCTGAAATGGTTTTCACTTCACAGGTGTGCCCTGTCAGGTTTAATAAGTGGGATTTCTTGCCTTATAAATGGGGTTGGGACCATCAGTTGCGTTGTGGAGAAGTCAGGTGGATACACAGCTGATAGTCCTACTGAATAGACTGTTAGAATTTGTATTATGGCAAGAAAAAAGCAGCTAAGTAAAGAAAAACGAGTGGCAATCATTACTTTATGAAATAAAGGTCAGTCAGTCCGAAAAATTGGGAAAATTTTGAAAGTGTCCACAAGTGCCGTCACAAAAACCATCAAGCGCTACTAAGAAACTGGCTCACATGCGGACCGCCCCAGGAAAGGAAAACCAAGAGTCACCTCTGCTGCGGAGGATAAGTTCATCCGAGTCACCAGCCTCAGAAATTGCAGGTTGGCAGCAGCTTAGATTAGAGACCAGGTCAATGCCACACAGAGTTCTAGCAGTAGGCACATCTCTAGAACAACTGTTAAGAGGAGACTGTGTGAATCAGGCCTTCATGGTAAAATATCTGCTAGTAAACCACTGCTAAGGACAGGCAACAAGCAGAAGAGACTTGTTTGGGCTAAAGAACACAAGGAATGGACATTAGACCAGTGGAAATCTGTGCTTTGGTCTGATGAGTCAAAATTTGAGATCTTTGGTTCCAACCACCGTGTCTTTGTGCGACGCAGAAAAGGTGAACGGATGGACTCTACATGCCTGGTTCCCACTGTGAAGCATGGAGGAGGAGGTGTGATGGTGTGGGGGTGCTTTTCTGGTGACACTGTTGGGGATTTATTCAAAACAGCATCTTGCAGCGACATGCTATTCCATCCGGTTTGTGTTTAGTTGAACCATCATTTATTTTTCAACATGACAATGACCCCAAACACACATCCAGGCTGTGTAAGGGCTATTTGACCATGAAGGAGAGTGATGGGGTGCTGTGCCAGATGACCTGGCCTCCACAGTCACCAGACCTGAACCCAAGCGAGATGGTTTGGGGTGAGCTAGACCTCAGAGTTAAGGCAAAAGGGCCAACAAGTGCTAAGCATCTCTGGGAACTCCTTCAAGACTGTTGGAAGACCATTTCAGGTGACTACCTCTTGAAGCTCATCAAGAGAATGCCAAGAGTGTGCAAAGCAGTAATCAAAGCAAAAGGTGGCTACTTTGAAGAACCTAGAATATGACATATTTTCAGTTGTTTCACACTTTTTTGTTATGTATATAATTCCACATGTGTTAATTCATAGTTTTGATGCCTTCAGTGTGAATCTACAATTTTCATAGTCATGAAAATAAAGAAAACTCTTTGAATGAGAAGGTGTGTCCAAACTTTTGTTCTGTACTGTATATCACTCCTTTGGGGTTAATGTGTCCTTGGGTACAGAATGTATATCCTTAGATACAGATACAGCACTATATTTCAAGGATGGTAATTACTGTCCTGATTTCCTTGCAATACAACACCGTTCAGGGTGCAGACCAATATGTGGTAGTCCAGTTTTGTTCCAATCAACATAGAGTCCGTTATCTATTGCGCTGAGTGTGTCAGCCAACCGGCTGTAAGGTGCGCTATTAGATGTAAAATTCTCTTACCGGACTCTCGAGTGTGTCCCTCGCCCGCCTCCTAATGATCGGCGTCTCTTACCGGCCTCCCGCTTCACGGCGTCCTCCTCTGTCCTGCTTCTCACCCTTCACGCAGCGTCCCGCGTGGTGACGAAGCCGGCGTCGGCACAGTGTATCACGTGATGCGGAA
Organism: Bufo gargarizans; assembly: GCF_014858855.1. NCBI lineage: Eukaryota > Metazoa > Chordata > Amphibia > Anura > Bufonidae > Bufo > Bufo gargarizans. The sequence continues at coordinate 544,390,249 of NC_058080.1, read as the reverse complement.
GTGACTCTCCTTGCCGGTCAGCTGGTATTCTAGTCAGCTGATTTTTCTTGCCGGAGATCCTGGCTGGGCTTAGGCTATATCTTAGACAGGCCTGTCATTAGAGATGAATTGTCCTTTATATGTACATCGATTGTCTGCGCTCACTTCCTGGGACCATACGCGTTTCGGGGACCACCCCTTCCTCAGTGGTTATCAGGAGTGAGCTGCGGCACTGATCCTTTTTATAGGTGGATACTTGCGTTATTGGTGGTTCACATTCAAAATCCGGACTGGAATCCCTGCTCATAGTCTTTTCCTTTGTTACCATCTATATATAGTGCTGTATTGTTATATATATCTGCATACATACTTTCCTCCTTATGTTATACAATAATACTTTAATAAAATTTGTTAAAATTCAATAAAAACCAATACATACAGTGGGATGCGAAAGTTTGGGCAACCTTGTTAATCGTCATGATTTTCCTGTATAAATCGTTGGTTGTTACGATAAAAAATGTCAGTTAAATATATAATATAGGAGACACACACAGTGATATTTGAGTAGTGAAATTAAGTTTTTTTGATTTACAGAAAGTGTGCTATAATTGTTTAAACAAAATTAGGCAGGTGCATAAATTTGGGCACTGTTGTCATTTTATTGATTCCAAAACCTTTAGAACTAATTATTGGAACTCAAATTGGCTTGGTAAGCTCAGTGACCCCTGACCTACATACACAGGTGAATCCAATTATGAGAAAGAGTATTTAAGGGGGTCAATTATAAGTTTCCCTCCTCTTTTAATTTTCTCTGAAGAGTAGCAACATGGGGGTCTCAAAACAACTCTTAAATGACCTGAAGACAAAGATTGTTCACCATCATGGTTTAGGGGAAGGATACAGAAAGCTGTCTCAGAGATTTCAGCTGTCTGTTTCCACAGTTAGGAACATATTGAGGAAATGGAAGACCACAGGCTCAGTTCAAGTTAAGGCTCGAAGTGGCAGACCAAGAAAAATCTCGGATAGACAGAAGCGATGAATGGTGAGAACAGTCAGAGTCAACCCACAGACCAGCACCAAAGACCTACAACATCATCTTGCTGCAGATGGAGTCACTGTGCATCGTTCAACCATTCGGCGCACTTTACACAAGGAGATGCTGTATGCGAGAGTGATGCAGAGGAAGCCTTTTCTCCGCCCACAGCACAAAAAGTGCCACTTGAGGTGGGCTAAAGCACAAGCCAGCTTCATATTGGAATAAGGTGCTGTGGACTGATGAAACTAAAATTGAGTTATTTGGCCATAACAAGGGGCGTTATGCATGGAGGAAAAAGAACACAGCATTCCAAGAAAAACTCCTGCTACCTACAGTAAAATATGGTGGTGGTTCCATCATGCTGTGGGGCTGTGTGGCCAGTGCAGGGACTGGGAATCTTGCCAAAGTTGAGGGATGCATGGATTCCACTCAGTATCAGCAGATTCTGGGGACCAATGTCCAGGAATCAGTGACAAAGCTGAAGCTGCGCCGGGGCTGGATCTTTCAACAAGACAACGACCCCAAACACTGCTCAAAATCCACTAAGGTATTTATGCAGAGGAACAAGTACAACGTTCTGGAATGGCCATCTCAGTCCCCAGACCTGAATATAATTGAAATTCTGTGGTGTGACTTAAAGAGAGCTGTCCATGCTCGGAAGCCATCAAACCTGAATGAACTAAAGATGTTTTGTAAAGAGGAATGGTCCAAAATACCTTCAACCAGAATCCAGACTCTAATTGGAACCTACAGGAAGCGTTTAGAGGCTGTAATTTCTGCAAAAGGAGGATCTACTAAATATTGATTTCATTTCTTTTTTGTGGTGCCCAAATTTATGCACCTGCCCAATTTTGTTTAAACAATTATTGCACACTTTCTGTAAATCCAATAAACTTAATTTCACTTCTCAAATATCACTGTGTGTGTCTCCTATATGATATATTTAACTGACATTTTTTATCCTAACAATCAACGATTTATACAGGAAAATCATGACGATTAACAAGGTTGCCCAAATTTTCGCATCCCACTGTATGTATTGGTTTTTATTGAATTTTAACACATTTTATTAAAGTATTATTGTATAACATAAGGAGGAAAGTATGTATGCAGATATATATAACAATACAGCACTATATATAGATGGTAACAAAGGAAAAGACTATGAGCAGGGATTCCAGTCCGGATTTTGAATGTGAACCACCAATAACGCAAGTATCCACCTATAAAAAGGATCAGTGCCGCAGCTCACTCCTGATAACCACTGAGGAAGGGGTGGTCCCCGAAACGCGTATGGTCCCAGGAAGTGAGCGCAGACAATCGATGTACATATAAAGGACAATTCATCTCTAATGACAGGCCTGTCTAAGATATAGCCTAAGCCCAGCCAGGATCTCCGGCAAGAAAAATCAGCTGACTAGAATACCAGCTGACCGGCAAGGAGAGTCACTTCCGCATCACGTGATACACTGTGCCGACGCCGGCTTCGTCACCACGCGGGGCGCTGCGTAAAGGGTGAGAAGCAGGACAGAGGAGGACGCCGTGAAGCGGGAGGCCGGTAAGAGACGCCGATCATTAGGAGGCGGGCGAGGGACACACTCGAGAGTCCGGTAAGAGAATTTTACATCTAATAGCGCACCTTACAGACGATTGGCTGACACACTCAGCGCAATAGATAACGGACTCTATGTTGATTTGAACAAAACTGGACTACCACATATTGGTCTGCACCCTGAACGGTGTTGTATTGCAAGGAAATCAGGACAGTAATTACCATCCTTGAAATATAGTGCTGTATCTGTATCTAAGGATATACATTCTGTACCCAAGGACACATTAACCCCAAAGGAGTGATATATATATATTTGTGGTCAAGGCTCCGGGGGGAGTGTGGAACGAGGGAGGAGAACTGGACGTGGTGGGACCTAACTGACCTAACGTGGTGTGCCTTTAGCCACGTAACGCGGGTAGCCAAAAAAGGGGGCTAACCCAGGGAGTCTGAGCTAAGAGTGAGACTGGAAATGAGGGAGGGTAGGGTGGGACACTGCGCGATGCCGACACCTTGGAGGAGAGCGTGCGGCCGGCTAAATACCCTATGCCCCTCCCAGAAATGCAGGCTGGGAATCCAGCCTGCCATACTTGTGGTCAAGGCTCCGGGGGGAGTGTGGAACGAGGGAGGAGAACTGGACGTGGTGGGACCTAACTGGCTAGTGGTGTGCCTTTAGCCACGTAACGCGGGTAGCCAAAAAAGGGGGCAAAACATGGATTTAGGCAGTTTATTGTTTGAGAATTTCACAAAACCAAACTGGAAAAAGCTTTGGCAATCTCGACTCGTGGATGTGGGATGTAACGGGAAAAACATGAAGATTGCCATCGTCCCATCTTTCGTATGACGTGAGCGGGAACGCCATGTTTGGAAGCTGCGGATGCGGCCCCTATTCGGAAAGAGTGTCCGGAGATGGAGGCAGCGTGGAACCCCAGACCCGAAACTATAGAACAAATGTGCCTGATGAACTGCGCGGATGTCAGTGAAAGCACGGGGAAAGGCAGTAAGGGGCTGTCGGGAGTTCTCTCGTGGAGAGTGGAGAGTAGCTGATTAAACACTGACACTGGGCACCAAGGATTGGACGAATTGAAGTACTCGATCTGTACCCTCGATCTGTACCGGTGGACCGACTTGGGAGGTTTTGGAGGAAAGTAGAGAGAAAGTGAAGTGGTCTGAACTACGACAGAGCTGACTGATTGCTGGCCCTGGATTCTGGGCTGAGGTGCAGCAGAATTCCCCAGGCCTGAGGAAGCCATAGAAGCTGAGGTAGAGGGCAGCTTTGAGGATCAAGCTTCGGAAAGGGCCAAAAGGACTGCCATCTAGGGCGGCAGAAATTTTTGGGAATAAATCCCCTGAGAGCTTCTGAATGCCTCTCAAGACCGCCTTGACCGCCTGGGAGGAAAAGAAAGAGGTATGACTGGGGTGACTGATCATGTGGTGGTGCTGGATGCCCGCTAGGTACAGTCTGATGGTGTTTTGGGACAATCGGAGCTCCTTGTGGCAGTACGCCAGGAAAGCCAGGATGAAAGAGACTCTGTCCCTGTCCCCCCTGGGGTGAAGGTGTGCAAACCGCCTGAAGGTGTTCCACCCCGTTAGATAGTTGCGGGCAGAATTGGCCGAGAGTGACCTGCGGATGAGACCGTGGGCTGCGGAAATGTACTCCTCTAGTCCATGATCAGGGCTTCGAACCCTGGAGGGTTGATCCCGACTCTCTGTGCTCCCAGCATGACCTGAAAAAACAAATTAAAGTTTAAACGGGACAGAGCATCGGCTGCGGTATTTTTCTTGCCCTCTATGTGCCTGCAGATGACACGGAAATTATTCTGGAGAGACAGCCAGGTGAGCTTACGGACCAGATGCATGACCTTTGGGGAGCTGGACCTGCCCCTGGCGAGGATGTCGACGACTGCCTGGTTGTCAGTCATGAAGCACACTGGCCTGTTACTCCATGACTGCCCCCAGACAAGAGCGGCTGCGACTATGGGGTAGACCTCGAGCAGGGGGGAGGACCTGGCAGCCTCCTGGTCTGAAGAGACCTGCGCGGGCCAAGGACCCGCAAACCATTGGTCCCCGCAGATGGCCCCGAAACCGAGGGAAGCAGCAGCATCGGAGAACACCAAGGGGGAGGCATCGTCCCACTGAGGAACGAAGAGGGAGATGCCATTCCAACTGGACAAAATTAGGGACCACATGGCCAGATCTGCCAACGCATCGCGTCCGAGGTGGATGAGGGCATGCTGATCAGAGGCTGTTGGGAGGAGTCTGAGTAGGCCGGAAGTGAATGATCTGCCCTGAGGCATGATCCTGGCGGCAAAGTTGAAGGACCCCAATAAAGACTGGAGTTCCAACTTTGACACCGTGCGGGTACCCACGAGCCTGGCCACTGAGTCCTTTAGCCTGCTTAATTTGTCCAGGGGAAGGCTGGCCTCCATTCTGACTGTGTCCAGGGTGATGCCAAGAAAAGTGATTACCCTGGAGGGGCCCTCGACCTTTGCTGACGCCACTGGAACGTTCAGGCGACTGAACAGGCTGAGGAGGCTGTCCAGCCTATCCGGGGCATGCTCGGGCTGCTCGATGAGCAAGAAGTCGTCCAGATAATGGATGATCCTCGGACAGTGGACGTGATTGACCAGGACCCAGTGAAGTGCTTGGGCGAACTGGTCAAAGAGCCAGGGACTGCTCTTTGACCCGAACGTCAAGCGGGTGGCAAAATAATATTTTGCCCTCCATTTGATGCCGTAGAACTTCCACAGGTGATGCAGGATAGGCAGCAACTTGAAGGCATCAGAAATGTCCGCTTTTGACAACCAAGCTCCTGCCCCGACCTGTAAGATGAGTTCCACGGCCTCGTCCAGTGAAGAGTACTGCATGGAGAATTCGTCCGACGGGATTCGTCCGACGGGATTCGTCCGACGGGGGTGCTGGATGCATGAGGAGCGGACAGGTCATAGATCAATCTCTTTTTATTGGAGGATTTTTTGGTCACCAGACCTATGGGGCTGACTCGGTACACAGGGAAAGGGGATTCGGCAAATGGACCGATCATGAAGCCCTTCTGTAACTCCGCCTCCAACAGTTCGTCCACCGCCCCGGGATCCGCAAGAGAAGAGAGAAGGTTAGGGCACTCATGAGTGGTCTGCGGAAGGGTGACTAGCCCTGTATGAAACCCCTCCAAAAAACCCTGCTTGAGAAACAGGACAAAACTGGGGTCATGATGTTGTTGGAGGAGGGAGAGTAACAGGTCAATGTTGACCCCGCCTAGTCAGGGGCGTTTGGCCGTGCATTGGGAACAAGAGGACTGAGGATGGGCCCTAAAACAGATGGAGCAGATGTGCAAGGCTTTGCACTTATCGAAACTGCAGAAACCTAGGTTAAAGTTGTTACAAATCTGATTCTTCCCTAAAAAGGTGATGGGACGACCTAGCTTGTCGGTGGCGGGGTTGGGTTTCTGCGCTCCGGAGCTAAACATTGGCCTGGGAGGGGGTGGGTTAGGGACATGGGGGCACCAATCAGAAGAATGGAGGACTGACTGGCAACCGGCACAGGCTGGGGATTTCAGCCCGGCGAAATGCCTGCAAAAAATCTCCATGTCCAAAACCGCCCAGTTGGTGACATGCTGGTGCTGGAGGAACGCTGCTGCCGCTTTTGCAGAGAAGGACCGGTGGTACTCGTAAAATGCGGAACCGCCATATTTGTATCCTAGCTCGGTGACTTTGTACATGTATGTGTCCAGTTCCTCCCCGCGGTGGGGATGAATGGAGCACACGATGTCCCGGTACAGGCTGAAGGTCAGCATAAATTCGGGGATGGTCAGCTTCTTATTGAGGCGGACGTCTTTGGACCTCAGTACCAACGATACATCAACGCAGGCGATTGTCCGGTTTTCGACCGTGTCATGGGTGGAGATCAGGATGGTGGCCAAATTGATGTCCTTTCCTGCCAGGATATCCCGCCTGATGTTCTCTGGTATGAAGAATGCGGGGGCGATGTCGGGAGAAGCAAGGCTTGTACCTGGGATGTTAGCGTGGGAAGTTGAAGGAACAGCTTCGGGCTCTGCGGGAGGAGGAGGCGTGGCAATCGTGTTCTCGACGGCCTGAAGCCTGGAGTCGATGTGTGATATTGAAGACGCTAGGTTGTTGATGGTTGCGTGGAGTTGGGTCAAGGAGAGCTGAATGGTTGACATGGAGACCAGGTCTTCGGAGGCTCCGGGCGGTTCGGGAGCCCTGGGTGACTCGGGAAAGAGCAGGCGATATAACTCTGCCTTTCGTGCTGATGCCGAGTGGCGGATCCCTTTCTTTTTGAGCTCGGCGACCAGCCTGGGGATGGTCCAATGTCTGTAGGACGCGCGGCTGGCTGCCTCGGAGACCGCTGACTCTGGGATGGACATTGAGTCCTCAATGTCCGATACGTGAGACATGATATCGAGGAGAGGGCACGCCGTTTGAGTCGGACCCTGTTGGGAGGATCTGAATTAAAATTACAAAACTCATGCAAATGACCCCAAAAAAATAATAATTCTTACCTGGAGCCAAGAGGAATTTGGGGTGGAAAAAGGGGAACCTGGGAGCGAGCAAAAAACCCGGGAAGGTCCACGAAGAGGGTGAGACTTTGCACCCCGCGACCTGGGATTTGTAAGTGAGGCAGAAATTTAACAGGTACCTGCGTGGAGAGGTACACCAACAACATTTCTGAAAACGGAACTTACGCGGATGACGATCAGGAAGAAACGAGACCTGAATGAGGGAAGAAAGAAATGACAACCTGAGAAGGTCAGGAATTAAACGAGAGTGATGGACTGTGCCGAATGAATCGGGCCGAAGACCCCATGGTGCGCCGGGAGATGGTTACTGGAGAAGAAGAAGACGGTGCCACGGCCGAGTGGCCCCTACGAAGCCGTAATGGCGAGATGAAAACGAGAATGGAGGTAGGTGATGGAAAGAACACGAAAGAACGAAAAGGCCTGAGCGTATGAGGAAATGAAGAAAGTAACGTGAGCTGCTTGACAGGGAACTTGGAAAGAGTCGGGTCCTGTGAAACAAGACCGAAAACCGAGATGCCTCTGGTGACGAGGTCTCAACTGGATGTCAAAGTGGAATTCTACCAGAGTGGCAGCCAGCGAGGCGACATGACCTGCGCACGACAGCAACGGAGAGCCAACGGGACCCGAGTGTGAGAGGTGAAGAGCCTGACCTGACCGTGATAGGTACACTTAAAGCGGAAAGAAGGCGTGACAGGACAGTGAGGGGTGAGTTAACGTGAGTGGACAAAGACAGGTGAAAGACCTTGATGGGGACGGCTATGGAAGTGAGTGATTGTGGGGGTGTCAGGTGACCGGCCCTGAAAATCCGTGCGTGAAGGGAAGGAGACAAAAACAGGGCCTGACAAGCAAGGCGGACACGATGAAAACCTGAACGTACCAGGTGACAGGACATGAAGAGTAACAGGACACAAAAAGAACCTGAACGTATCAGGTGACAGGACACAAAGCGAAACTGAACGTATCAGGTGGCAGGACGTGAGGAGTAACAGGACATGAAGAGAACCCGGATTCAAGGAGACCGGACAAGAGGAGAACCTGAGCGTATCAGGTGACAGGACACGAAAAAAGAACCTGAACGTATCAGGTGACAAAATACGAAGGGAACCTGAACGTATCAGGTGACAGGACACGAAGCGAACCTGAACGTATCAGGTGACCGGACATGAAACAAACCTGAACGTATCAGGTAAGAAGACATGAAGCGAACCTGAACGTATCAGGTGACAGGACGTGGAGAGTAACAGAACATAAAGAGAACCTAAACTCAGGTGACCGGACACGAAACGAACCTGAAAGCAACAGGTGACAAGACACAAAACGAACCTGAAAGTATCGGGTGACCAGACATGAAACGAACCTGAACGTATCAGGTAACAGGACGTGAAGAGTAACAGGACATGAAGAGAACTTAACTCAGGTGACAGGACACGAAAAAGAACCTGAACGTATCAGGAGACAGGACACGGATATAAAAAAAATTATTTTATTTTTTTATTTTTTTTTGCGCGCAGTGCTTCAAAGACTGAAGCGGGGACGAGGTGAGGCTGGCGCCGGCTGTCCGGACCTGCGGGCGAGTGATGGAGTGAAGCGGGCGTGGTGGGTGAGTGGCGGTATGGCTGAGCTCCCCTGGACCCAGGTGGACCAGGACCCAGGAGCAGAGCCCGGCTGCATACCCCCGCGAAGGCCGGGGAGCGTCGCTCAGGGGGATGCATCCGGGCTCCCAGCAAGGCGATCCCGGACGTCAGATGCGCAGCCAATTCCCCGGGAAGGGAACGGCGAGGCGGGGGTTAATGCGGCGAAACAGCGTGCCTCCTGGCACATATCTCAGAGACACTTGGCAGTCTCTGAATATTGCGTTTGTTGCATAGGTTGTGAGGTATCTGTGCAGAGCCGTGGATGATTTGAGACTCAGATGCGGCTCCGCCTCCCGCACACACGAACATACAGACACCTAGTCAAGATGCATCACGTCGGAGTTTGTGAGTCAATCTTCCTTACTAGCTCACTATTGCCTTCCCACAGCCGTATGAACTGTCCTGACACGTATCGCAGAGACCGGACCCCCCATGCCCCAACGAGAAGAGCGATGAGGAGACCGGTCCCGAGAAAAGGCGCAGGAGCGGGGAACTGATGGGCGGGAGAGAAGGCGGGGTGTCCCGGCCGTGGGTGGGATCCGAGGCAGCGGGGCGGTCATGAGCAAATGCGGGAGATTTAGTGAGCGGCGAAGGTAGTCAGCCCGGGGGAAGGCGTGGAGCGTGCGGCTGCCGGTGGCCACACAGACACCCGACCTGCAAGAAAGCGAAGGCACCGTGCCTACTTACCGACGCCGCAGAGGAGATCGACGGAGCAGGGGGGCGCAGTCGCCGCTACACGCTGGAGCTGGGGAGCCGGAACCGGAAGTCGCACAGGTAAGACGTCACACTGCGCGATGCCGACACCTGGGAGGAGAGCGTGCGGCCGGCTAAATACCCTATGCCCCTCCCACAAATGCAGGCTGGGAATCCAGCCTGCCATACATATCTATATATACAAACAGTGGACTAAATTGATATATGTCATATACATGAAAGACACATGTTTGACTGCATTTTATATTTTAGATTGTGCTACTGATTGATGTGGTTTTAACACTTTGTGTGCAGATATTTTATTATTTTAGTATTTTAGGGATTATATTGTATTGTTGTTATTCTGCAGTGAAGATATTACATTTAATTCACTATAACCAAGTCATATGGTCCTTGTGTGATCCCTTATGTAGAGAGTGACCCTCTTAATTTCATATACATTGAAAATACATAATTATTACTTTATTATAAATATATTCCAAAATACCTTATTAGTTATAATGGCTTGTTTTGTCTGGGGAGCAATCACTAGGAGAAATAAAATGGCTGCCGTCCTATTAGTACACACAAAACCTGTCCTAATCACACAGGAGGACAAGTTACTTCACAACACTGAGTTAAAGAGATGCCTCGTTCTCCTCTCTGCTCTGCTTGTCAGGGATTACGATCCTGAATACAGTTTAATATGATCTTCAGCTGAATCTCTGTAGGAATGGGGTTCATGAGGAGACATGAAGGACAGAGAGGAGGTGGGGGTGTGGCTGTGTCCTGGTATGTGATTAGGACAGGTTTTGGTTGTACTAGTAGGATGGCCGGCCATTTTATTTCTTATAATGGTTGCTTCCCAGACAAAACGAGCCATTATAACTAATGAAAGATATTTGGGAATATATAATAAAGTAATATTTACTTATTTTCATTTTCTAAATTCCTGGAGAACCCCTTTAACGTTATGCTACCATTATTATATAACTATTAAGGATCTTATTCTTATTTTGGTCCCCTGAATAACCACTCATTTAGCCGTGATCCACCGCGCAAGGAAATACAAGCCCCAGAATCATGGAGGACATTACAGAGAAGTACCGACCTTTATAGTTGTGAATAAACCACTTGGGCTGAGATATAAACTTCATATTTAGCTGTAGTAGTCTCTTTGGCGTCTCTGGTAGAGTACTGTCTCACTCATCTCTTGCTCACTCCTCCCCCTCTCCTTAGACTTTTATGGGATGAAGTAATCTGATCCTTTATGAGCTGGTCCATCCTTGGCGGTTTCAAAAGTAATTTTAAAGAGAAAATCATTTACCAAGCAACGAGGGATGTAAACAGCTCATAAAAGGAGAACTAGACATTTCTCTCTGATAAGGTATATTACAAAGTTTCTTATGGTATCTTGTGCTATTGATTTATACAAAGCTGTGTGAAATGTTAGTGACCATTTAATCCTTTCTTTATTTACATGTGGAGTCTTTGCATTAGGGGAGTGCACACAGCCAGCAGGATCGGATATGAGAATGGAGTTATTTTGTTTGACATAATTTAGAAGTGCCAGCGCTGCCAAAACAGTGCAAAGTGTCACCACCAGACATCTGAGAAGCTCTGACAGACGTCTAGAACCTCCTCCTTGAGGTTCCTTTGTTTTGCTTTCATTTTCTCATCTCGTTAGCCTCTCTCAGCTGTCATGTAGTTGCACTGATTGCATCCCTTTAAATCCTTTTCCCATTGTGCATCACTTTGCGGTTTATACAACTTCCTGGAGTGTGTGCATGCTGTTCCTACTTCTGTGTCTTCTACAAGATAAGTTTTGTTCATTTATTTGTGTTTTTCTGTTTGCTGGATCCCAGGTGACCCTGACTCCCTCCGTATCTAGTGTAGGGAGCCGGTGGTCGTGTCCCCTCACTATTATAGGGTGTTCAGGTGTTATACAGTCGAGGTACGAGGATATGCGATCATCTACCATTGGGATTTTCGCATAGGCTGAGCAGTCAGGGAGAGAGCCAGGTCTGATGCAGGGCTCTCCCTTTTTGTTCCTTAGTTTTGGATCCAGTCAGTCGTATATTCATTTTGAGTTTTCTAGTTTCCTGCACACCTTCCGTGACACAAAGAGACTGTATACAGGAGCAGCAGCCCTCTCCTACAACAAGTGGGCAGAAACACTCTTGCAAAAATTTACAGAAGATAACGAGAGCAGGGACATTAAATGGATAAGTAAACTATAATTGGCCCGTAACACCTTCTGAACCTTTATGGTGTAAGTCTGCTACAGCTTAACCCCTTCCTGACCCCTGCCATATATGATGTATGGCAGAAGTCAAGGCTTTAAATATGGCACCTGCTCAGCAAACAGCAGACACCCAAAGCTAATATCTGTGATCAGCAATAACACTGATCTTGGACATTTACCTCTTCAGATGCTGTTGTCAATTGGAACATAATGAACCCCCTATAGCAGTGATGGCTAACCTTGGCACTCCAGCTGTGGTGAAACTACGACTCCCAGCATGCTCCATTTATTTCTATAGAGTTCTGAGAGCAGCCAAGCAAGGGGGGCATCTTGGTAGTTGTAGTTTTACCACAGCTGGAGTGCCAAGGTTAGCCATCACTGCCCTATAGACTGCAATCTGATGAGTGCATGTTCAAGTTGGGTATCACCTAAATTCCTGTAGTATCAAAATATAAATGTATAAATTTATCACATACAGTAAATGCTGTAATGGAAACAAAAATTGCCAATTGGCCATTTTTTCACCACTTTAACTCGAATAAATAATTTGAATAGAAAGTGATCAAAAAGTCTTCCACAACCCAAAAGGTAAAAAATAAAAAAATAAATGACAAAGGCAGGCAAAAAAAATCATTTTTTTACGGTTGTATTTTTATTTCTTTTTTGTAAATTCTTTATCATTTTTCATATAGCACGTAAAAGATGTACATGACAATTTGACTTGTCCAGACATAGTATATATCCAATACCTTAACAAAAGACATGTCATATTTCTCAGACCTCGAGAGGGGCAAAGATTTGTCTAAATATAGATTATACATATAAACAATTATGTAATGGTAACAATAACTCTACTCGTTGAGTTTCGCTAACGTCACCTAACTCCAAGACCTGCTGTCCACCACTGGTAAGTATAGAGGTAAAAAAAACGGGGGGGAGGGGGGGGGTATGGTCCGTGTCGCCATCCGAACCGCCATTTACACCACTCACCTTTGCGTTTTGCCCAGAATAAGAGCGGAACTATCACTACATGTGAGACACATTATATATGGTGTCTAGACGCATTCCATATTTTCAGGTATCTGTCATGAGACCTGTTTAGCCAGCTAGACATCTCCTCAAATTGAGATATCTGGTTAACCTTGGCCCTCCACTCCTGCACCGTAGGGGGGTTAACATCCAGCCAATGCAGCGGAATCAAGGATTTAGCTGCTGCAATGAGGTGTGTCACCAAGTTTTTCTTGGAAGGGGAATATTGGCTGGTTGGCTTGGAAAGTACTACCATTTCCAGCGAGATCCGGAAGTCTTGTGTGGTAAATTTTTTTACCTCTGTGGTGATCTCCCTCCAGTATGAATCTATCAAAGGGCAGTTCCAACAAATATGTGATAAGGAACCAGATTCGCCCCCACATCTCCAACACCTCTGGGTGGGTGCCAGCCCTCTAGCGTAGAGAAATTCCGGTGTTCTGTACCACCTAGTAATTAGTTTGAAGTAATTTTCCTGTAGACGTACGCATTGCGAAAAACCATGCAAAGTCTCCAGTATTTTCTTTGTCTCACGCTCCGTTAGCACAGTCTTTAATTCTTTTTCCCATTCTAGTAAATAGGGTGGTTTTAAGGTCTCCTCCTGGACTCCCATCAGAGGATAAAGCTCGGAGACCTTCCTCTGTTTGATTATAGGAGTGCATATCTTTTTTTCGAATTCCGTCAAGGGTCTCTGAAATGCATACTTTTTCCTAACACTTCCGCACACAGACCGCACCTGAGGTATTGTCAAAAACAATGTTGAGGCCTGTCCAGGTACATCAGGTAGGACCTTGCTCAGAGTAGCCTCTAGGTCTGTGAGGACTTCTCTAGCACTAGTTTGCTCCAATGCTTTCCACACTATGGAGGTTTCCTGATCTTTTGCATTTAATAAGTCGGGAAGCAAGGACCCTGGCATCAACGCAGATAGATTTAGAGCTAGTTTCCCCCCTAAGAGCTTCCATGTGGTACATACCCCTCGGAGCATGGGGTCTAAGCCTGATAGATCCCTGTTATGTTTATTTGGAAGCCATACATAGCTTAAGAAAGATGGGCCTACACTATATTCACATGTCTCTGACATCTCTTTGTCTCTTACGTTCTACTAACTCCAACCACCTTTTCAGCTGTATGGCTTGATAGTACAGTGCCACATCCGGTAAGCCCAGACCTCCCCTGTTTTTACAACGTGTGAGGACCCTATAGGGAATATGAGGCCTCTTCCCCTTCCATAAGTATCTAGAGAACATCTTCTTTATGTCGGTGAAGAACCTAGCGGGGATGTTTATAGGGACCATTTGTATCATATATAAAATCTTGGGTAGTATGTAGGCTTTAAGAACATTTTTCCTACCCATCCAGGAAAGAAATGGGAGGTTATATTTCTGTAGTAGGTGCTTTACACTCCACTAGCGGGGTATATAATTGGATCTAAAAGGGTCCTTCATGAACCTTGGTATCAAGATCCCAAGGTATTTTATGGGGCCTTTAGACCAATAGAAGGGGAGAGACGCTTTTAATGAGTTTGCCTGATCTTCAGGTAGAGTGATATTTAAGATTTCCAATTTGGTGTGATTCACCTCAAAGACCGAGACCCTGCTAAATGCCTTCAACCTATCTTCCAGGACACCTAAGCCCTGTTCAGGATTGGTTATTAGAAATAACAAGTCGTCAGCAAAGGCTGTGCACTTCAATTCTCAGTTTCCATATCTAATTCCGAATATTTCTTTTGTTTGTCTAACTGACTGTAAAAGTTTCTGCTACTAAAATAAATAAGGAGGAGGACAGGAAAGATTGACCTGATAAATGGACCAGGTATGTTAAACTTTTCTCTAGAACCTGATTCATGAAGCCCCAGTTAACTCTATCAAACGCTTTCTCAGCGTCTATACTCAGGACTAGAGGTATCTTCCTTATATGTGCTATGTGTATTGAGTGGAAAACTCTATGAGAGTTGTCTTTCTCCTCCCTCCTTTTGACAAATCCGGATTGTTCACATTGTATTAAGGAAGGTAGGACCTTACTTAACCTAGGGGCCAGTAATTTCGCCCAGATCTTTAAATCCAGGTTTAGTAACCTTACCATCTTTATGTATTAACGTCACATGTGATTTCTGCATCTGTCTGTGGAGTGGCTCACCTTGCAACAGAGCGTTGCATACGTCCGTAAATTTAGGTATAAGAATCTCCTGATACTTTTTATAAAATAGAGAAGGGCTAACCCGTCGGGGCCCGGGCTTTTGCCTTGCGGGTACGGTTGTATTTTTTTAATGTATTAAATTACAATAAAAAATACCGTATTCTGATATCTTTGTAATCATACTGACCCAGAGAATTAAGGTAGCAGGTCAGTTTTGCCACACAGGGAAAGTTGCAGAAACGAAATCCATTAAAACTATTTTTCCAATTCTACTTGATTTTTCTTTTCTTTTTTCAGCTTCCCATTACTTCACATGCAATATAAAATGGTGCCATTAGAAAGTACAACTTGTCCGGCAAAAAAAGCAAGGCCCCATACAGCTATATGGGAGTAAAGATACAAAAACGGAATATCGCAAGGTCCTGAAGACTTTACCGCTGTTGCAAACATAGTAGAAAATGCCAAATACAGCAAAAATTCTCACAGATTCCTATATGTTACATCTTGACTTTCTGCTCCATAACTCACTTCCTTCTAAATTTGGTTCTTAACATACATGGTGCTATTATAAGTGTCTGTCATTAATGTATTTATAAAAGAATGGATTTTCTATTTACTATGGGTATATATACTATATGAATTGTAATTGTGATTTAGTTTTTATGGCCAGGTTATTGTAACTTATGGTTTGTGATTTTTTTTCACAAGCAAGATCTAAAGATTATTTTTTTCTTTTTGTTTTGGATGCAATAGAGATATGAATTTTTGTTATATCAATGATTTTTCCCTTCTTCCTTTGTCCCCGGTTTTCCTTTTATATGTAAAGATCTGTGTCATAATGCTGCTTGTCTATCTTCAGGGCCGTTTAAAGGAATTTGGGGGCCCCAAGCAAAATAGACATGGAGGCCCCCCCCTCCCGCTGACAGCCGCTAGCGACTTTTCCCTCTGGCAGGGCGACCTGTCAATCAGGTGACGTCACAATACGCCTGTTGTAACTGTAAACACAGCGCTCCTGTCCGTGCCCCGGTCAGTCCCTCATCCCTTCACCTACCGTTCCCTCCGGGCTCTGTTGCCCCTGCACACGCCGGGCCACCTACCTGCAGTGCAGACCTCATCCCACTAGAACCTATCAATACAAGACAATTCATTGAGAAGCGCCGGGCAGGTGACGTCATGTCCCCAGTAGCAGCGCCTCGTCCAATGTGCTTGCGAGCTGGGGGAAGACAAGTGGATATTAACCCCTCCGCTGCCGGCAGAGATGAAGAAGGGGGGGGGGGTTGCCCGTTAAACCGGCTGCAACAGCACCTATTATAAAAGGTGCCGTTCCCCGGAGACCGGGATGGAGAGCACAGGTACCGGAGACCGGCTCCGCTCTCAGCCCGTGCACACAGCGGACTGCGGCAGCTTAGCTCAGGCAGTGCCCGGCGCTATGTACACAGCAATAACAGAGCAGAGAGTGGCGGCGGGATGACACTTACTGGGGGGAAGCCCAATGATAGGGAGCCGGCTGTCCAATGGTAACATCCAGTGCCCCGAGTCTGTCCTCTCTCTCCGGGCAGACGCAGCTCGCCGCCGGCCGCCGTGGTAACCAGGAGTGCTGCAGCCGCCTGAGGCTCTCTATAGAGCGCTCAGGCGGCTGCAGCCTTAAAGGAAGCAAAGCAAGCACTGGGGCTTGGGGCCCTGGGCCAGCTCGGGGCCCCAAGCAATTGCTTGTTTTGCCTGTCTGTTAGCGACGGGCCTGTCTATCTTTACCCAATGACTAGGGAAACTATTTTTAAAGATTTGAATTCCATATGGCTTTAATATCTGACCATCTCCTGATTTCCCAAATAGGATTGTAGCTTGCCCCAAATGCCAGTTACCACTTATAGATATGTGGCATGGTATATGGAACTGTACGAAAACTGCCTTATTTTGGAAGGATGTTATAAATTATGAACAACAGTTTTGGTATTTTAAACTCCCCTGTTTCCCCCAAGGTTAAATAACCCAAACTCATACATGTGATTCTCATAGTCGTCCTCAAAAGCTTATTTGCTAGATGGTTGGACATTAATATTCCTGATACGGATTTTGTTATTTCTCACAACTGAAACAGTTACTCAAAACCAACAGCATAGAAGTGGAAGGACATAAACAGTACACACAGAAATACTTTGGCAAATGGAAAACCTTTTTTGAATCCCACTACACACCTCAAGACATACAGGAACTAATGAGCTTATTCCAGTATACTAAATGGTACAGTAAACATCTGAGAACGGAATGATTGGAGTATGGAATTAATAAGAGACACCGACTCAGGGATCTACAGAGACTTAAGGAGACTCATGTAGATGATGCATTTCTTGAATTTTTTTTCGTATTTCACAAACCTTGGTTGGGTTTACTACAATTCGAAATGATAGTCACATAAAATCCACTAGATATTTAATCAAATAAAGCAGCACACCCTTTTAGTTTGTATTGTTTTGTTGTATTTTGTTCTACAATTAACTAGGGGAGAATTCTATTGTAATGGAGTGATTTAACCCCTTAGGGACCCATGACGTATCGGTACGGCATGGATCCCGAATCCTTAAGGACCCATGACGTACCGGTACGTCATGGCTTTAATTTGCGACTCCATTACAATAGAATTCTCCCCTAGTTAATTGTAGAACAAAATACAACAAAACAATACAAACTAAAGGGGTGTGCTGCTTTATTTGATTAAATATCTAGTGGATTTTATGTGACTATTATTTCCAATTGTAGTAAACCCAACCAAGGTTTGTGAAATACGAAATAAAATTCAAGAAATGCATCATCATTCAGCCAGCATCCCGTAACAACGCAGGGGGGGGGGGGTCATTTGACCCCCCCCCCCCCCCCGTATCGACGATCGCAGAAAACCGCAGGTCAATTCAGACCTGCGGTTTTCTGCGTTTCCGGTCCATTCAGGTGTTCTGTGACCCGATGAACCGGAAAAAGACTGCCATCGGCGGCGTGATTACACACCACCAATCGCAGTACGAAGATTTGAAGAGGCGGTGCTGGCCCTGGTGCTGAACACTGCTGTCCACTGCGCTCTTCTCCTCTTCCTGTCCAGCACTCTCACCGTGCAGCACCGTTCAGCACTAGCTCCTGCGTCCCCCTAATCGTTATCTATCACCCTCCTGCACCCATCGCCAGCCAGGTAGGTTAGGGTCAGTGAGGGAGAGGCAAGGGAAAAAGTTAGGAAGGGAAAGAAGGGAAAAGTTAGTTAGGAAAAAAAATAAAAATAAAGAACTTTTACACTAAACTTTCTTTGATCCATCTATCAGACCCCCCCCCCGCCACTTGAGTTTTGTTTGGCTGTTAACCCATTTTTTCCAGTAATAAAGTAAGGGTTAAAATTGAAAATTTACCAAAAAATAGAAATTTCTAAATTGTTTCTCCATCTGCCATTAACTCTTGTGGAACACCTAAAGGGTTAACAAAGTTTGTAAACCCAGTTTTGAATACCTTGAGGGGTGTACTTTTAGATGGAGTCACTTTTTTGAAATTTCTATTCTAGGGGTGCAACAGGGGGCTTTAAATGGGACATGGTATAAACAAAACCAGTCCTGCAAAATCTGCCTTCCAAAACCCATATGGTGTTCCCCTCCTTCTATGTGCTCCCGTTTGGCCAAACAGTAGTTTACGACCACATATGGGGTGTTTCTGCAAACTAGAGAATCAGGGCAACCCATATTGAGTTTTGTTTGGCAGTTAATCCTTGTTTTACTCCTGGAAAAAATTGATTATATTGGAAAATGTCTAAATTGTTTCTCAATCTGCCATTAACTCTTGTGGAAGACCTAAAGGGTTAATAAAGTTTGAAAAAACAGTTTTGAGTACCTTGAGGGGTGTAGTTTCTAGAATGGGGTCATTTTTGGGAGGTTTCTATTATCTAAGCCTCACAATATGACTTCAAACCTGAACTGGTCCATAAAAAATGGGATTTTGAAGATTTCTGAAAAATTTCAAAATTTGCTTCTAAACTTCTAAGCCTTGTAACATCCCCCAAAAATAAAATATCATTCCAAAATGCTACAAACATGAAGTAGACATATGGGGAATGTAAAGTCATCACAATTTTGGGGGGTATTACTATGTATTACAGAAGTAGAGAAACTGAAACATTGAAATTTGCTAATTTTTCAAAATTTTTGGTAAATTATTTTTTTTATGCAAAAAAATTAACTTTTTGACCCAATTTTAGCAGTGTCATGAAGTACAATATGTGACGAAAAAACTGTCTCAGAACGGCCTGGGTAAGTCAAAGCGTTTTAAAGTTATGAGCACTTAAAGTGACACTGGTCAGATTTGCAAAAAATGGCCAAGTCCTTAAGGTGAAATAGGGCTGAGTCCTTAAGGGGTTAATATGCACACAATCAACAAATATATGTTTAACAAAAAAATTGAATCCCACCCCTGCTGGTCTCTGCTGAGTGTGGACAGAATGGAAGGAGGAAAGATTATGATGAAACACTGATGAAAGTGATGCATTTATTCTTATTTAGGGCATCTTCAAACAAGTGTCTTTGTACTCTATGTTGTTGTTTTCTTTTTTTTCATATTTTAGGAACTGATCTAAACTAATTGGACAACTGGCACATAAAATTATGTCAATTTGTATTAGTTTTTTGGGATCTGGTTCTGTCCTCCAAAAAGCCATATAAAACCCTATATTTTTAAAATAATAGTGATAATAATAAATAAATAAAAAGAATAATAATAATATTGACAAAGCATTATTTCCTTTTATGGCTGTTTAACTAATCACTTGCAACAAGTGTGGATGTGTCCTAAGTTTGCCTTTAAACAACTTGTTTGTTTTGGTTTAAAATAAATGTAAGCATTGAATTAATATCACATAAAATTCATATACACATTTATTTAAAATAATGTACATAAAATCATTGACAAGTTTTAACTACTTGATAAGGACAATTTTTATGCTATTAGTGTTTTAAAAAATAATACTATTAAAAGCAGCTTTTAATAACAATTTAACATAATTTATCAACTAAAATTGTATATTTTTTTATTGCGATTAAATGATAAATAGTACTAAATATATTTGCAAATTATTATAAATATATATTGGCACATATGTACAAGAACAATATTGCTCTTAAAATGTAGACTTTTTTAGCTTAAACTCTTGAAAACATGAAAAATGTATGTATATATAACTTGTTTTATTTGGCAAATGTTTATATAAGGAATAGTTAATTAGAAAATGAACCTTCAGCTTTATAGGAAATTATTTACTATTGCAACAACGCAGTTAGTTAGCCCCGCAAAAAAATAGAACATGTCCTATTCTTGTCCGTTTTGCGGATAAGGATAGGCATTGTTACAATGGTCCTGCAAAAAAAAACGGATGATATACGGATGTCATCCATTTTCTTTGCGGATCTGCAATTTGAGGACCACAAAACACATACGGCCGTGTGCATGTAGCCTTAATATGTATCTTTATAATATCTAATAAATTATTTTGTATAAAAATAAAATTCTTAAAATTGAGAAATTTACATTTTCTGGAAAATAGGTTTATGTGGCTTTTGTATGATCCAGGTCCTTGCACACATGGATTTGGCTGTGGCATTTTTTGCACACAGTGGGACAGATTTATCTACAGGGTGGGCCATTTATATGGATACACCTTAATAAAATGGGAATGGTTGGTGATATTAACTTCCTGTTTGTGGCACATTAGTATATGTGAGGGGGGAAACTTTTCAAGATGGGTGGTGACCATGGCGGCCATTTTGAAGTCGGACATTTTGAATCCAACTTTTGTTTTTTCAATAGGAAGAGGGTCATGTGACACATCAAACTTATTGAGAATTTCACAAGAAAAACAATGGTGTGCTTGGTTTTAACATAACTTTATTCTTTCATGAGTTATTTACAAGTTTCTGACCACTTATAAAATGTGTTCAATGTTCTGCCCATTGTGTTGGATTGTCAATACAACCCTCTTCTCCCACTCTTCACACACTGATAGCAACACCGCAGGAGAAATGCTAGCACAGGCTTCCAGTATCCGTAGTTTCAGGTGCTGCACATCTCGTATCTTCACAGCATAGACAATTGCCTTCAGATGACCCCAAAGATAAAAGTCTAAGGGGGTCAGATCGGGAGACCTTGGGGGCCATTCAACTGGCCCACGATGACCAATCCACTTTCCAGGAAACTGTTCATCTAGGAATGCTCGGACCTGACACTCGCAAGTGCCCAGGGGCGGTGTTCAGTGTGTAGGTGCCCAGGCTGCTCTGCCTTCTTTTCACTTTACTCCTCTCCAGCCTCTTCCTTTGCCCGCCCTCCATATCTCTTGCCTCATCGATAGGTCCGGACTTGGAGAGCGGGCAAAGGCAGAGACTGGGGAGGAGTAAAGTGAAAAGAAGGCAGAGCAGCCTGGAAACGTACACACTGAACGCCACCCCTGGGCACTTGCGAGTGCTCATTTGCATATGAATTAAACTTCGTTTTTCTTGCTGGTGCAAGTCTAAAGACAAAGGTACTATTACAATCCTGTATAGGTGAGCCATGTAAGCACTGTATATGGCCATATGGAGGTGACAGACTCCCTTTAAACAGAGTGCTCCTCTGGGATGAGGTAGATCCCCCCACATGAAGACTTTACCAAAGGTGTGCATGATTAGTGCCATCCCAGTGGGAGAGGGCCATCATGGTTATGCGTTGTACTTGTACTTGTCTATTAATATGGTTGATGTTTGGTGAGTTAATATCTTTATTATTTGACATTACATGTTTTCAGCCTAGTTGTAAACAAGTTGGTTTTCGTTCACTGACAGCAGAGATCTTGTAATGGCAAGAAATTAAAACACAAGAAATTTCACAGCATTTCATTATGAAAGGATTAAAGGGATTCTGTCACCTGGATTTTAGCTACAGAGATTTTGACATCATCACATCAGATTCCACGATTTAGTTTAAAATATACAATTTTTACCCCCATCTGTCTTGTCATTTAGGGTAAAAATCGCTTTTTATTAATATTCTAATTACCTCTATAAGGAGCCCAGCAGCGCCCATTATCTCGGAGCACAGCACCGCCCCTCTGTTAATTATTCACTGCTCTCCTCGCAGATTTTTTTTTTCTAGGGCGCTGTATGCCCTGGTTACACTGGTCCAGGCCACGCGGTGTCCTGGCAGTGGCCTCACAGAAGCAAACGCGCATGCCCCAGCTCTCTGGCGTGCCTCCGCTCCTTCACCGCCGTCCTCCGCCTGTCAGGTGAACTCGCGCCACTCCGCTCTTCCTTTCCAGGTCGAGCGAAGTGCACAGACAGCTAGCACATGCACGCTTGTTTCCGTGAGGCCGCTGCCAGGACACCATGCGGGCCCGGACCAGTGTAACCAGGGCGCATGCACCATATTACAGCGCCCTAGAAGAAAAAATCTGTGAGGAGAGCAGTGAAAAATTAACAGAGGGGCGGTGCAGGGCTCCGAGATAATGGGTGCAGCTGGGCTCCAACAGACAGAGTGACAGCCCCTTGACAAGACAGATGGGGGTAAGATTAGTGTAACATCATTCTCTGTGCGATGCTGTCCCTCTGCTTACCGCCGTGGTTTTGGGCACCGTGCTAATCTGTGATCGTGGTCTGTGTTTCCCTGTCTCTGCTGCAGCTTTGGGTTCTGCCTGTGTGGTTAGTATTACTTTTTAAGATTCCGCTCCACAACTTCCATTCAACCTGAACACTGCTTGAACTTGGCTTCGGTTGTGGCAGTACGCATCACTTCTTGGGCGGGACTGAGTTGTGTCAGGTGATCTAGTTAACCTATCCTGGCTCTCCTGCAGGTACTTTAGTAGCTCAGCCCTCTAGCCAAACGCCTCAGTGTCAAGGTCCTAATCTTGTGGTAAAGAGCTTGCTTACCACTCGTGTTCCTGACTTCGTGCTTCGTTCCTGGACTTCGTTTATCTCCTATCCCAGTCTGCTTACATCGCCTCTCCTGTTGCCGATCCGGATTGTCTGACCTTGCTCCTGAGCTGCCTGCCTTGACCCTTTGCTTGTCCTTACTACGTCTCTGCATCATTCTCCGGCTCCTGTCTTGTTGCTCCTGGTCACGACCCTGCCTGGTTTACTACGTCTGTACTGTCGGTACCTTTGCCTGGACCAGCTGTCACTGACTGGTTTACACTCCAGAGTAAACCCGGCCAACTACCGACGGTCAAGCCTATCCTTACCATCAGAGGCTCTAGTGAAGTCCGGGTAGTTGCTTAGCCGTAGTTGCTTAGCCACGCCCCTCTAAGTATTGCTAGTCAGTGGCACAGTGGGTTCACATTTGCTGTTCCGTGAAAGTACACTGAGGCCATGGACCCTGCTGGTCACCCCAAGGTTGTCGTTCATGTTACAGGAATTAAAGCACCAGAGTGAACGACAAGACGTATTGATGCAGTTAATGCAGAATGTTGCTGCTCGCCTGGATGCAGTCTCTCCTCCGACCACTGCAGTGTTGCCAGTCACTCCTGCCCCTGCTATGACTTCACCGATGATTCCGGATCAGAGTGCTGCTGGTGTGCAACTTTTGCTGCCTACTTGCTACAGTGGTGATCCAAAAATGTGTCGTGGATTCTTTAATCAGTGCCTGATCCACTTCGAGTTACATGGGCAGAGGTTCCCCACGGAGCGGTCCAAGGTTGCCTTCATCATGTCCCTGCAGTCGGTTGGGGCCCTTGCCTGGGGAAGCCCTATTTGGGAACGTGGAGGTCCAGAAACGACTAATCTGCAGTCTTTCCTGACTACCTTTCGGATGGTTTTTGAGGAGGCGGGTCGCACATCCTCCACTGCCTCAGCCCTTCTGCATCTTAGACAAGGTTCCACGTTTGTGGGTCAGTACGCCATCCAGTTTTGTACCTTAGCGGCCGAACTGACATGGAATGATGAGGCTCAACTGGTAGTGTTCTGGGAAGGCCTTTCTGACCACATTAAGGACGAATTAGCTGGCTGCGATCGCCCGTCCACTCTGAATGATCTGATCACATTGGCTACTAGGATTGATGTGCGTTTCAGGGAACGCTCTAAGCAGGTCGCATACGCCAGAAGACCACCTCGTCTGGCTCTATCCTTCCAGAGGCCGGTCCTTCCTCTGGTGTCCACTCCACCTGAGGAGCACATGCAAATTGAGCGCCTTTGTGTGACTGACTAAGAACGTCTACATCGCAAGGCAGAGAATCTATGTCTATATTGTGGAAGCAAGGGCCATTTTGTGCATAACTGCTCCCAGAGTCCGGAAGATGCTTCTGTCTAGGATCAGTTGGAGAGGTGGTCCTAGACCAGGAGAAGTGCTCTCAGAAACTTTCACTACCGGTGACTCTCTTTCACAAGGGAGTTAAGTTATCTGTGCCGGCATTCATGGACTCTGGGTCAGCCGGTAACTTCATTCAACAAGCGCTGGTCCATCAATATCGGCTTCCCACCACCCAACTGGAGAAGCCTTTGTCTGTGGCTTCCGTAAATGGACTACTGCTTCCTGAACCACTACTCATGGTTACTGTGCCTCTTAAGTTACAAATTGTTCTGCACTTGAAGCTGATCTCTTTCTATGTGCTGCCAGTCTCTGTGAATCCGATTATTCTTGGGCTACCTTGGCTACGTCTTCATTCGCCAATTGTGGCCTGGCACTCCGGTCAGATCCTGCGATGGGGATTATCTTGTCGCTCCATCTGCCTAGAGGTGGTCCGACCGGCTTTGTCGCCTACGGTACCTGTAGACCTGCCTGGACTTCTGCAGCAATATGACAATCTTTAGTAAAAAAAGACACCGAGACTCTGCCTCCTCATCGTCCCTATGACCTCGACCTTCTGCCTGGTGCTTTGTGGTCGAGTCTACCCACTCTCACTTCCAGAGACTCAGACGATGACTGGCTACATCAAAGAGAATATTGAGAGGAGGTCTATTTGGAAATCCACTTCACCAGCTGGGGCCGGGTTCTTCTTCGTGCAGAAGAAAGATGGATCCTTGCGGCCCTGTATCGATTATCGAGGTCTAAATAAGATCATGCTTAAAAACCGATACCCTCTTCCACTGATCTCCGAACTCTTTGACAGAATCCGGGGGCTAATGTCTTCACCAAACTCGACCTGCACGGTGCATATAATCTTTTCGCATTACACTACAAGTATCTCGTCATGCCCTTCGGTCTAGGCAATGCTCCTGCAGTATTCCAAAAGCCAGTTAATGATGTCTTCCGGGACCTGCTCTATATCTGCATGATTGTGTATCTGGATGATATACTGGTCTTCTCTCCAGACTTGACCACTCACCGAAGGCATGTACGACTAGTCTTACATCGCTTGAGGGAAAATATACTCTATGCCAAACTCGAGAAGTGCACCTTTGAAAGAACGACAGTACCATTTCTCGTATACATCATCTCAGATGCTGGATTACAGATGGATCCT
The DNA here is from genome assembly GCF_014858855.1 of Bufo gargarizans. Lineage (NCBI taxonomy): Eukaryota > Metazoa > Chordata > Amphibia > Anura > Bufonidae > Bufo > Bufo gargarizans. Next base: position 544,364,973 of record NC_058080.1, on the reverse strand, counting down.
GAAAAACTGAATGCAGTAAAGAAATGGCCTCGCTCACAGGGTCTGCGTGCTTTGCAGCGCTTCTTGGGATTTGCTCATTTCTAACGGCAGTTTATTCCGAACTTCTTCTCCCTAACGCCTCCAATATCCACTCTTACTAAAAGAGGGGCGAATGCCAAAGACTGGCCTCCTGAGGCAGAGGCCTCTTTCGTCCAATTAACCCCTTCCCGACACATGACGTACTATTACGTCATGGAAGCCACTGTGTTCCCGCAATTTGACGTAATAGTATGTCATGGTGATCGGGCGGGCATGTATCCACCCCATCTATGTAAAAGCCGATGCCAGTGGATTAACCTTTTCTATGCCGCGGTCCGAGCTGACCGCGACATAGAAGGGGTTTGTGTAGTGTGAGGGAGCTTATCAAGTCCCCGCGCTGCTGTGGCGGGGGACCTGATGTGTCAGAAGGCAGCTCGATGACGTGCAGAGGCTGCCCAATGCCTTGCACGGCATCGGGACCTGCCTTCTACGTGTGCCGAGGAGATTCAGCCTCCGGCTGGGTCTCCTAGGCAACCTTTTAGTGTACTACTCACTGTAGTACGCGAACAGGCAATGTATTACAATACAGATGTATTGTAATGCATTGCAGAGGTGATCAGACCCCCAAAAGTGAACATCAGAAAAAAAGTTTAAAAAGTGTTTTTAATAAAATGTATAAAGTATTTAAGTAAAAATGAAAAAAATGCCCCTTTCCCCTTATTTTATAATAAAAAAAACACGTATTAGGTATCGCCGCATTCGTAATGACCAGCTCTATAAATATATCACATGATCCACCCTGTCCGATAAACACCATAAAAAATAAATAAAAAACCGTATTAAAAAAATGCCTTTTTTGTCACCTTACATCACAAAAAGTGCAACACCAAGCTATCAAAAAGGCGTATGTCCCACAAAAAGGTATCAATAAAACCGTCACTTCATCCCGCAAAAAATTAGCCCTTACCTAGGAAAATTGCCCAAAAAATAAAAAATAAATATAGCTCTCAGAACATGAAGACACGAAAACATCATTTTTTTGTTTCAAAACTGCTATTATTGTGCTAAAGTGAAATACATAAAAACAAAATATACATATTAGGTATCGCCACGTCCGTAACAACCAGCTCTATAAAAATATCACATGACCTAACCTTTCAGGTGAACACCATTTTGGTCATCTTACATCACAAAAATTACAACACCAAGCAATCAAAAAGGCATATACCCCCGCAAAATAGTATCAATCAAACCGTCAACTCATCCCGCAAAATATAAGACAATCGGTCAAAAAATAAAAAAGCTATGCCTCTCAGACTATGGATGCACTAAAACATAATTATTTCGGTTTCAAAAATGCTATTATTGTGTAAAACTTAAATAAATAAGAAAAAGTACACATATTAGGTATTTCCACGTCCGCAAAGATCTGCTCTATAAAAAAGTCACATGACCTAATCCCTCAGGTAAATGCTGTAAATATAAATAAAAACTGTGCCAAAACAGCCAATTTTTGGGTCACCTTGCCCTATAAAGTGTAAGTGTAATAATGAATGAATCATTTGTACCCAAAAATGGTACCAATAAAAACATCAACTCTTCCTGCAAAAAACGAGCCCCTGCACAAGACGATCGACATAAAAATAAAAAGGCATTCAGAAAATGGAGATACAAAAATATTTTTTGTTTTCAAAAATGCTTTATTATGATAACTGAAACAAAGAAACATAGAAAGTAGACATATTTTGATATAATTTCATCCATAACAACCTGCTCTATAAAAATAGCACATCATCTAACCTGTCAGATGAATGTTGTTAAAAATAAATAATAAAAACAGTGCCAAAACATAAATTTTTTGGTTACCTTGCCTCACAAAAGAACTTAATATAGAGCAATTAAAAATCATATGTACCCCAAAATAGTACCAATAACTGGCGCCTTATCCCGTAGTTTAAAAAATGTGGTCACTTTTTTGAGTTTCTACTGTAGGGGTGCATCAGGGGGGCTTCAAATGGGGCATGGCATCTAAAAACCAGTTCAGCTAAATCTGCCTTCCAAAAACCATATGGCGTTTCTTTCCTTTTGCGCCCTGCCGTGTTGCCATACAGCAGTTTACGACCACATGTGGGGTGTTTTTGAAAACCGCAGAATCTGGGTAATAAATATTGAGTTTTGTTTGGCTGTTAACCCTTGCTTTGCTACTGGAACAAATGGATTAAAATGTAAAATCTGCCAAAAAAGTGAAATTCTGAAATGTCATCTCCATTTTCCATTAATTCTTGTGGGACACCTAAAGGGTTAACAAAGTTTGTAAAATCAGTTTTGAATTTTCTGAGGGGTTTAGTTTCTAAAATGGGTGGTTTCTATTATGTAAGCCCCATAAAGTGACTTCAGACCTGAACTGGTCCTTAAAAAGTGTGATTTGGAAATTTTCGTAAAAATTTCAAGATTTGCTTCTAAACTTCTAAGCCTTCTAACGTCCCCAAAAAAATAAAATGTAATTTTCAAAATGATCCAAACAAGAAGTAGACATATGGGAAATGTAAAGTAATAACTATTATATGAGGTATCACTATCTATTATAAAAGTAGAAAAATAGAAATTAGAAAATTTGGGAATTTTTCTAAATATTTGGTAAATTTGGGATTTTTATCACAAATAAAGGTGAAATATATTGACTCAAATTTATGACTAGAATGTAGTACAATGTGTCACGAGAAAACAATCTCAGAATGACTTGGATAAGTAAAAGTGTTCCAAAGCTATTACCACATAAAGTGACACATGTCAGATTTGCAAAAAATGGCCTGGGCAGAAAAGCGAAAACTGGCCCGGGGTAGAAGGGGTTAAAAAGATCCTTTGCATCTGCACCTGTCCTGCGACATCCCGATGTCTCCCGACAATTTTCGTTAGAAGTGGACTCCTTCTCCATAGGAGCCGGTGCGGTCCTACTGCAAAAGAATTCCAAGGGCAAGATGTTCACCTGTGGATTCTCCTCCAAGCTCTTCTCTCCCGCCAAGAGGAATTACTGTATAGGAGACAGGGAGCTCCTGGCCATAAAACTCGCCTTGGAGGAGTGGCGTTATCTATTGAAGGGAGCCCAGCATCCGGTAAAAGTTTTTACCGACCACAAGAATCTCACGTACCTGCAGACAGCTCAGCGTCTGAATCCCCACCAAGTCAGGTGGGCACTTTTCTTCTCTCGTTTAAACTTTGAGTTACACTTCCGCCCGGCTGAGAAAAATATCAAGGCGGATGCTCTGTCCCGATCTTTAGATTTTTCTGACCAACAGGAGGAGCCTCAATACTTGATAGATCCTGCTCGCTTCATCACGGTGGCTCCTGTCCTGGTAAGAGACATTCCTCCTGGGAGAACATTTGTACCCGCTGCCAAAAGGAAAGGTATCCTGTTGTGGGGGCACAACTCCAAACTGGCCGGTCATCCCGGGATCCGCAAGACTACAAAACTAGTGTCTCGCCACTACTGGTGGCCCACATTGTCCAATAACATAAATGACTATGTTTATGCTTGCACCGTCTGTGCTCAAAATAAAATTTCCAGGAGCAAACCACCAGGCCTGTTGCTACCCCTACCTGTTCCTGATGTTCCATCTGCCATGGACTTTATTACAGATCTGCCTTCTTCAGCTGAATGTACCATGATTTGGGTAGTGGTGGACCGCTTCTCGAAGATCGTGTACTTCGTTCCATTGTCTGGATTGCCCTCAGCTGCGGAACTTGCCAAGCTGTTCATAAAACATATATTTCGACTACATGGTTTGCCTGGGCATATTGTTTCTGATCAAGGAGTCCAGTTTACATCCAAATTCTGGAGAGTCCTTTGTCGTCTGCTAGACATAGACCTGGACTTCTCTTCCGGTCATCACCCCCAAACCAACGGGCAGGTAGAGCGGGTCAATCTGATTTTGGAGAACTAGCTTTGACATTTTGTTTCTACGCAACACGAGAACTGGGTATCACTGCTACCTTGGGCATAAGTCTCCTACAACAACCACACTAGTGAGTCTACTAGATCCTCACTATTCTTTGTCATCTGTGGTCAACACCCTCCTCTTCCTGATCCTGCATTTTCTGGGGTACCAGCTGCAGACTCTTCCTTTAGAGATTTTTTGAAGATTTGAAATGACACCAAGGTCTGTGTTGACAAAGCGGTGATCTGCATGTAGAGCAATGCAGACAAGAGAAGGAGACCACCCCAGTTCTCGTCTGGGGATAAGTTATGGCTTTCCTCAAAAAAACATCTGCTTAAGAGTCCCCAGTTTTAAGTTTGCTCCTAGATTTCTTGGACCCTTTGAAGTGTTGAAGAGGATCAACGAGGTGACGTACAAGTTACGTCTGCCTTCCTCTCTGCGCATTCCCAATGCCTTCCACGTATCTTTGCTTAAAACAGTGGTATTTAACTGTTTCTCAAAAGCTCCTTCTACTCCTACTCCTGACGAGGTCTTTGAAGTCAAGGACATCCTAGATGTCAAAAAGCGGGGCAGGAAGACCTATTATCTTGTGGACTGGAAAGGATTTGGTCCAGAGGAGAGGTCTTGGGAGCCGCAAGAAAAATCATTAGATTTATCAAGGCTTTCTGTCTCACCATGGACTCAAGAAGAGGGGGCGTAAGGTGGGGGTACTGTAACAGCGTTCTCTGTGCGACGCTGTCCCCCTGATTACCGCCGCAGTTCCGGGCACTGTGCTTATCTGTGATCGTGGTCTGTGCTTCCCTGTCTCTGCTGCAGCTTTGGGTTTTGCCTGTGTGGTTAGTATTACCTTTGAAGATTCTGCTCCACAACTTCCATTCAACTTCAACACTGCTTGAACTCGACTTCGGTTGTGGCAGTACGCATCACTCCCTGGGCGGGGCTGAGTTGTGTCAGGTGATCTAGTTAACCTATCCTGGCTCTCCTGCAGGTACCCCTCTGGACTATTGCTAGTCAGTGGAGACTGATGTGGTGATGTCAAAATCTCTGTAGATAAAATTCAGGTGACAGAATCCCTTTAAGCTTTATTTTATTACAAGTGCAAAAAAAAATATCTAAAACACTGTAATATTGTCATTGCCAAATTTTGCTCTGGCAGACTTGAGCTGTCCATTTACCATTACCTGGCTATCCATTCAATTGAATGACTGCATAAAAAATAATGTACAGGTCCTTCTAAAAAAATTTGCATATTGTGATAAAGTTCATTATTTTCTGTAATGTACTGATAAACATTAGACTTTCATATATTTTAGATTCATTACACACAACTGAAGTAGTTCAAGCCTTTTATTGTTTTAATATTGATGATTTTGGCATACGGCTCATGAAAACCCAAATTTCCTATCTAAAAAAATTAGCATATTTCATCTGACCAATAAAAGAAAAGTGTTTTTAATACAAAAAAAGTCAACCTTCAAATAATTATGTTCAGTTATGCACTCAATACTTGGTCAGGAATCCTTTTGCAGAAATGACTGCTTCAATGCGGCGTGGCATGGAGGCAATCAGCCAGTGGCACTGCTGAGGTGTTATGGAGGCCCAGGATGCTTCGATAGCGGCCTTAAGCTCATCCAGAGTGTTGGGTCTTGCGTCTCTCAACTTTCTCTTCCCAATATCCCACAGATTCTCTATGGGGTTCAGGTCAGGAGAGTTGGCAGGCCAATTGAGCACAGTAATACCATGGTCAGTAAACCATTTACCAGTGGTTTTGGCACTGTGAGCAGGTGCCAGGTCGTGCTGAAAAATGAAATCTTCATCTCCATAAAGCTTTTCAGCAGATGGAAGCATGAAGTGCTCCAAAATCTCCTGATAGCTAGCTGCATTGACCCTGCCCTTGATAAAACACAGTAGACCAACACCAGCAGCTGACATGGCACCCCAGACCATCACTGACTGTGGGTACTTGACACTGGACTTCAGGCATTTTGGCATTTCCCTCTCCCCAGTCTTCCTCCAGACTCTGGCACCTTGATTTCCGAATGACATGCAACAGTACAGTGCTGCTTCTCTGTAGCCCAGGTCAGGCGCTTCTGCTGCTGTTTTTGGTTCAAAAGTGGCTTGACCTGGGGAATGCGGCACCTGTAGCCCATTTCCTGCACACGCCTGTACACGGTGGCTCTGGATGTTTCTACTCCAGACTCAGTCCACTGCTTCCGCAGGTCCCCCAAGGTCTGGAATTGGTCCTTCTCCACAATCTTCCTCAGGGTCCGGTCACCTCTTCTCGTTGTGCAGCGTTTTCTGCCACACTTTTTCCTTCCCACAGACTTCCCACTGAGGTGCCTTGATACAGCACTCTGGGAACAGCCTATTCGTTCAGAAATTTATTTCTGTGTCTTACCCTCTTGCTTGAGGGTGTCAATGATGGCCTTCTGGACAGCAGTCAGGTCGGCAGTCTTACCCATGATTGCGGTTTTGAGTAATGAACCAGGCTGGGAGTTTTTAAAAGCCTCAGGAATCTTTTGCAGGTGTTTAGAGTTAATTAGTTGATTCAGATGATTAGGTTAATAGCTCGTTTAGAGAACCTTTTCATGATATGCTAATTTTTTTAGATAGGAATTTGGGGTTTTCATGAGCTGTATGCCAAAATCATCAATATTAAAACAATAAAAGGCTTGAACTACTTCAGTTGGTGTGTAATGAATCTAAAATATATGAAAGTCTAATGTTTATCAGTACATTACAGAAAATAATGAACTTTATCACAATATGCAAATTTTTTTAGAAGGACTTGTATGGCCAGCCGCCATGTGACCTGGTGATTTCAGCTGATTGCCAGGGGTTTCTGAAGCTGGACTGGCAGGGATTCTGATGACCACGTAAGTTTCAATTTAAAAATGAGTTGTCTTCATGAACCCAGTATTAAGACTGTAGTAAGTAAAAGAAAATTCTCTCCTGTCTTTAAAGGACATCTGTCAGCAGATTTGTACCTATGAAACTGGCTGACCTGTTGGGAGCTGAAGGCATCTGTGTTGGTTCCATGCTCTGCACTTTGCCTGACAGGACCAGGCAGTGAAAATGTCATCACATCTGGCCCCGACTTCTCCTAAAGTCAAAATGGAGAGGGTGCGGCAGTTGCAGAGAGAGCAGAGCCTCTAGGTGTAATGGCAATGCCCCCGTTGCACCTAGCGGCTCATTTGCATATATTAAAACCTAATTTTTCTCAGCAATGGAGGCACATATAACCATGGGATCAACACAGATGCCTTCAGCTGCCAAGCGCATATGCAACAGGTCAGCCAGTTTTATAGGTACAAATCTACAGATGCGCACCTTTTAAATGGTTTTCATTCCATTTATATTGATATGCTATCATCAGGATAGGTCATCAGTATCTGATTGGCAGGAGTCCAACACAGCTACAAACAGCAACACTGATCAATCCATTCTGTAGTGGATGGAGAACGTTGCATTGAAGTGAATATTGGAACAGCACTGAACTACCTAAATGCTGCACTACATAATAGATGGAGATGTGTAGTTCCAGTGCTGGAGCTACTGCAGAAAGGCTCATCTGCGGGTTTACATAGTGATGGATTACAGTGAGAACAGGCCATTAATATAATAAGGAGTATACAACCCCTTTACAATATGCCCGCTTCAACATATCCTTATCTATATCAAGCTATTTGAGACCTATTCAACTTGAATGGGTCCGTAATCCGTCCGCACCCTAGAAAATAGAACATATGCGGGCCGCAATACTGCCATAGCCAGGCAACGGCCGTGTGCATGAGCCCTTATGGTGAGGATAAATCATTCACCCAAAGAAGTGCTGAGGTGAAACTGAAGCATGACACAGACAAAACATATTACCATACAAGGACGTGGGGAATAAATAAGCGCAGAATGAGGACTATAAAAATTGTTTTATGCCACACAAAGCAGACATTTGTCTATTAGTTGTGTGATTATCTACAGCCCAATGAAGAAAATGGGGGTAAACCAGTCTAGGCAGAGGAGGTTTAGTATGTCTAAAGCAAATTGTTCATGTTACGGTTTCTTTTTCCCCCAGACTATCCCTTGAAGGGACAGGAGATCTCATCCTTCCAAGTCAACTTCAGTTGAACAGTTCTTTTACTCCGAATCATGATGAATGGTTATCTGTCATAGATATCTTTTCCAGATCCCTTCACCATTTCCTTTGTGAGTTGATTACATTTCAGGGTTCTAGTAGAGACAAATGCTTGCACAAATGGTCTACTTGGTAAAATTCACCATTCGCCCAGTTTCTTATGGCTTCCAAAAAGATTGTTGTTGGGTGTATGGTGTTTTTTCTTTTTTTTGAACATAGCTTATTACTTTTCTCCAGTCAGATTTATAGGGATCCTTCCCAAAAGCTACCTTGTTAGCCCCTTTCACACGGGCGAGTTTTCCGCGTGGGTGCAATGCGTGAGTTCAATGCATTGCACCCGCACTCAATCAGGACCCATTCATTTCTATGGGGCTGTTCACATGAGCGGTGATTTTCACGCATCACTTGTGCGTTGCGTGAAAATCTCAGCAAGCTATATTTTGTGCGTTTTTCACGCAACGCAGGCTCCATAGAAGTGAATGGGGCTGCGTGAAAATCGCAAGCATCCGCAAGCAAGTGCGGATGTGGTGCTATTTTCACGCACGGTTGCTAGGAGACGATTGGAATGGAGACCTGACCATTATTATTTTCCCTTATAACATGGTTATAAGGGAAAATAATAGCATTCTGAATACAGAATGCATAGTACAATAGCACTGGAGGGGTTAAAAAAAATTATAATAATTTAACTCACCTTAATCCACTTGATCACGCAGCTTGGCATCTCTTCTGTCTTCTTATTTGCTGTGTGCAGGAAAAGGAACTGTGGTGACGTCACTCCGGTCATCACATGGTTTGTCACATGATCTTTTACCATGGTGATGGATCATGTGATGACCGGAGTGACGTTACCACAGGTCCTTTTTCTGCACACAGCAAATAAGAAGACAGAAGAGATGCCGGGCTGCGAGATCAAGTGGATTAAGGTGAGTTAATTTATTTTTTTATTTTTTAACCCCTCCAGCGCTATTGTACTATGCATTCTGTATTCAGAATGCTATTATTTTCCCTTATAGCCATGTTATAAGGGAAAATAATACAATCTACAGAACACCGATCCCAAGCCTGAACTTCTGTGAAGAAGTTTGGGTACCAAACATGCAGATTTTTCTCACGTGCGTGCAAAACGCATTACAATGTTTTGCACTCACGTGGAAAAAACGTGCATGTTCCCGCAACGCCCGTGTGAAAGAGGCCTTATGGTTGCGCTATCTCCTCCCCCCTTTTTTTTCAGGTCTGATATGCTTTTATTAATGTAGAATGTAAAAAATTGGGCTGAGCACTCAAATACTGGAATACTGCATGTATAGGGTCATAAATTATTTATTCTCTGCAAAGCATACACAATAAAAACAGTATAAAACTGACATATATAGCAATTACGAACATAAGATAAATTCACCATAAAATGGATCCAAATGAATGTGACGATATAATGCAATATAATCTCAGTTGATCCTCTCACATGAAGGGGTTAAATGCATGTAGTAGTAAAATCAGCAGGTTTGGTGTGTGTATCCACCTCAGGTTATAATGATGAGTGTGTATAAACCTCAAGTTCAGTTTGCCAGTATCATTAATGGATTAATCGGCTGGTGTGTTCCTCCACCTGCAGAAATATACCCACTCTATTCCAAGACAGATTGGTAACAAACGAAGCGGTCATAGGTAATCTGTAAAACAATCATAAAATAGGCGATATGGCAGAAAGATTTGCAGTGTATGTGTGGTGTCCCACTATACTGCACTGCCTAAAACGCCTTTTACCTTTCCAGACGGCTTCTATGGCTGTAAATGTCTTTTGTGAACGGGCCCGTTCATATGATCCTCAATTGACCAGGTTTGTGGTGAGTATTACAGGGATCTCAAGGTGTGTAATGCAGCCAGTGTCCGGCAACACCAGGGAGTCGGTGGGGTTCCAGAGGGATATCTTTCAATCTGGATTTTTCAAAGAAGACGGTGGATAAAGGCAAATATGTTGTTGTTTATCCGTACATACAGCAGGTCCTAACCAAACGCGTTTTGGGGTTTCCACTATACCCCTTCCTTCCTTCTGGCTGCATTACACACCTAGGTAAATACATATGGAAAAGAAAATAGGATGGATGGTTATAATTTTGGTTGGTGACTATTAAACAAAGGGTTTGAAAACAAGAGGATGGGAGAAGGGAGGGTTGACAAATGAAAGGGTTATTTCACTTCAATGCAAATAATGGTTAATATATAATAAGAAGATATATGACTCTGTAATATACCTTGTGCCGTCTTGCCATTTACAAGATACCTGCTTCTGTTAGTATATTTGACATGACATGTTTTCAACCTTGTTGTAAATAAGTTGGTTTTCATTCACTGACAGCAGAGATCTTGGAATGGCAAGGAATTGACACACAAGTATATTTGGAAATTTAACATTTGATTATAAAATGATTAAGCTTTATTTTATTACAAGTGCAAAAAAAATTCAAAAATAAGTTATACAACTATGTAATACACCTTGTGCTGTCTTGCCATTTACAAGATATCTGCTTCTGCTAGTGAATGGGAATATTCTTGGAAACATCCAGTGACCAATACACAACTAATACTTCTCACTGTTAAGAGTAGGATACAGATTTATCTGGTCTAGGCAATTCCTTTGATCTTGTTCTTGTCCTGACAGTTTGCCACAATAGAAAATAACCAGAGGAGTAAAGGATTATCTCACTTGCATTCTGATCATATGGATAATGATGTGAGGTTCTTGCAGGAGCGGATTGGGAACTTAAAGTGGCCCTGAAAAAAGAAAAAATTCTAAAAGTAGCCCCATTTTGCAGTCAGGTCCAAACTGACAGAAGGCAGGGACAACACAAGTAGGTGGGCCAGAAATACCATATTGTGGCACATAATACCACCTTAGTAGAGCCAAATACCACAGTGCATCACAAAATACTGCCCCAGCAGCATAAAATACATCCCCAAAAACTGCCACTGGCCGGCCGTGAGGATGGCTCAGGTGGCCCTCTCGTATCAGCCCTCCGGGAAGTTTCCCTGTAGAGTCTATGGCCAGTCCACCCCTGGGTGCTGGGGCTCAACTCAGTATACACCTAGAGCAGGCATCCTCAAACTGCGGCCCTCCAGCTGTTGTAAAACTACAACTCCCACAATGCCCTGCTGTAGGCTGATACCTGTAGGATGTTCAGGCATGCTGGGAGTTGTAGTTTTGCAACAGCTGGAGGGCCGCAGTTTGAGGATGCCTGACCTAGAGCAATCAAGAAAGAAGAAGTCCTGTACAGCACTCTGCTCTATTGAAAAGGTAGTGGCAAATATTTACTAAGGTCGCCTGTTTCCTGGTATTATTTGCGCCACTGACTAATTTCATATGAGCGTGTACGCTGGGTGAAACGCGCCCTTGTAAGAGCGTGATTTCCCCTACTGAACTCTGCTCCTGTGACAGGACCGCAAGGCATTATCATGATTTTTTTTTTATCCACATTTAGTTTTCAAATAAAGAACATACAGACAATGGTCTAAGCCCACAGAACATGCAAGAAAAAAGGAGCACAAGTCCATCGTCAAGCATTGCTAATCATACAAAAATAAAATCAATAACTATGCAAAATAACTGTGTAATATCTCAATGAGGGGGTAGAGAAGGGAAGGTATGGGGAAAGAATGAGGGGGAGCAGGAGGTTTGGAGATACTTGCCTTCGCAGAAGAGCAAACGTAAAACTAGTCGTGCATATAAAGCAAGTCATTCAGATGTATCCAAAAAGATAAACTGAGAGGAGGCCAATAGAACAACCGCTCCAACCAAACTCAGCAATAATAGCTTTGGGAACATCCAGAAGCAGGGGACCCATAGTTTCAAGAACTTTGGGTGGGATCTAAAAATCCAGCTAGACATTTCTTCAAACTGACAAATCTGATGAACCTTATTCAATTAGTTTTGGAAAGAAGGTGGCATTGTCTGCTTCTAAAACAATAGAATCAGGGATTTCCCCACGAGAGATGTGTGGCCAATCTGGATTTATTAGGAAAGAATGAGTCATCTGGTTTTCCCAGAAGGATCAGTGTTATGGTACTGGAGCATACCTTCTGAATGGCCCAGAGTAATTGCTTGGTATAGCTGAATTAGAATCTCCCCACCAAAACAAACATTATAAATACACAGCACATGATCAGTCTGAATAAATATTTTATTAATTTCATATCAAATAACATTTAAAAACCATTAGCAGTGGCATACATATACAAAAGAAAACAACCACAGTGGATATGTGATATACCAAAGAAAAGACCCTTTGATGAATGACGCTAATATGTAGTGCCCCTCCCCACCATTAAAAGTAATCGGGAAGATATCCAAAATTGCATAGTGCAAGTATACCACAATTGCATAGTGCAAGTATACCAAAATACATTTGGGGGAATAGTCAAATTCCTACAGTAAATCTATCAAAACAAAGTGCCTAGTGCAATATATCATACATAAAATTAATCAAGAAGTACATAACACAAATAGTACCGACCAGTGTGGCTCTGACCCCAACGCGCATTTCGCATATCTCTTTTCTTTTGTATATGTATGCCACTGCTACTGTTTTTTAAACATTATTTGATATGAAATGAATACAACATTTATTCAGACTGATCATGCTCTGTGCATTTATAATGTTTGTTCTTGTGTGGAGATTCTAGTAAAGGATAATAGTTAGCGAGTTCGTAGGAACACTTTTTCTTTATTTTATTTCTCATGATAAAGCTTACAAATACAAAATATAAAATTCATCAATCTCCACCATGATTATTACCCCCCTTTTCCCCTCCACCTAATGCCGCATGAGGGACGTGAAGGAGAGAAAAAAAGGAATCACACTAATAATAAACATAGCCCTTTGTGACTATCCTTTTACCAAAGATTACCTTCCCAAGGTTAAGCTCAACCTGTTTCCCACCAACCAACTGCCCCCCACCTGTCAGGGTGGTCCCTCCTATTCCACTCATCCATTACTTCTGTCCAGCTGGCCATTGACTGACAGGATAATGGTATCTATACTTCTATCTTTTTCCAAGATTTCTTTACACATCAAACATTTTATGGGTCTATTCCACCGCTTCATCGATGGAGGGAGAGCCAATTTCTAATTCATCATAGTTACTCTTCTTGCCACCATCATTCCTCTAAGCACCATTATTCTAGTTCGTAGGAACACTTTTTAGCGATGATCTGCCAGTGTAAAGGTGCCGCCGTTTACTCAATGAACGAGCGAAACACTTGTTCATTAGGTAATAAGATCATTTCTGCAGTCACTTAAATCATTGCTTGACGGAAGCAGATTGCGCCATCTAAACAGCCTCTCCTGCCAGGAAACAATGATCCAAGCAATGGCTTAGTGATCACTCCTCTCCATACTGTGGAGGAGATCACTGCATGTAAATGCAGCAGTCTACTTCACTGACGAGCAGGTGATTGCTGGGAAGGAACACTTCCATCCCAACAATTGTCTGCTCAGTTGAGCAGTGTAAGGCTACATTCACATGACCATATGTGTTTTGTGGTACACAAATTGCGGATCTGCAAAGAAAAAAAGAAAAACGGATGACGTCCATATGTCATATGTAACGATGCATATCCTTGTGCGCAAAATGGACAAGAATAGGACATATTCTATCTTTTTTGTGGGGCTACGGAACTGACATACGGATCCAGATATGAAATGAATGGGTCCACATCCTATCTGCAAAAAAAACTGAACAGACACAGAAACAAAAGAAGTTTGTGTGAATGTAGCCTAAAGGGGCTTTAAGTAAGAAAAAAATGTCAGCAAGACAAGGCAAATGTGAACCACTGTGATGAATTTGGTGCACTTTCAGACTGTCTGGACTACGTTCATGCTATCTATTAGACACTATCCTTAAATGTGGGACAGTATCTATAGTAAATCTCAAATCCACAGCAGTAAATAAGACATAAAATTGTTTATAAGTTTACAGTAGGATTTGGAGTTATCTAATAAGGATTATGGGGTCAAAAAGTAATGAAATAGGCTTTTTGAGACTTTTTGGGTTTGTTTGAAAAAATGCATTTTGATACCACTCACTCCAGTTTTGTAAAGTGGGTGGGAAAGTGAGCATGGTTATCTGTGTTAGTTTTTACATTTATCACTACAAAAAAGTCACATAGCCAAGTAGATGAATTTGTAAAAAAAAAATTGAATAGCATTTCTAGATAAAAGTGTTAGGCTTAAAGATGCACCAAATTTAACAAACATGCAATTTGTCATAAATTTGTACACCAATGCAGACTCAAGCAAAACAGACTTCAAATATTCCCCTCATGATAAATTCTTCCCTTTCATTAATAAAGTTGCACTGAATGTGATATATTCAGAGTAGGGAAAATGTGTCAGTCTGGATTCCAAGCTTTTCACTCTGTACATAAAATATTTCCAATCATTAATAGCAGAGAGTATGTTGAATAATTGAAACAGTGTATGATAGAACGTTGCTGAACTTTTTGTTATAGAATTTTTCATGTTTATGAAAAAAAGAATTCCCCTTAAATGCACTCTTGTTCATATAAAAAAGTGCATTCATCATATTGACTGTTCAAATAAAGGATAGCAAGACTTATAATAGGTAAAAGTTTTTTTTTATACATAACAATACAGGAGATATATATATATATATATATATATGTTTAGGAAAACTAGGCAATTTTTTTAACCCCTTAAGTAACACACCTATTTTATCAATGAGGCAAAACTTTTTCCATTTTTGCATTGTTACATTCAGACAGCAATAACTTTTAATTTTTTTAGTTGATGTACCCATACTTGGGGGTACATATAACTTATAAACTTTTAATAACTCTGAGAAGTATGGAAAAAAATGCAAAGTCTGCCATTAATTTTGTATTTTTCTCCCATACCATGTAGATTGTAAGCCCTCACTGGCATGGTCCTCTCTCCTTCTGTACCAGTTTGTAACTTATCTTGTTTATGATTAGTGCAATTGTCTGTATTATGTATGCATATCCCTTTTCATATGTACAGCGCTATGGAATGAATGGCGCATTAATAATAATAATAATTATTATAAAATGTGTGCCATTTGTTTTGTGGTATAACTAGCATCTTAGGTTTATTCTAAAGGTTGGTACAATACCAATTACTATACCAATACCCAAACTATACCAATTATGTATAGGTTTTTATGTTTTATATTACTTTTGAACAATAGTAGCATGTCCAGAAAAATAAATGTGACATTGCATTCTAAGACCACTCGCACACGTTGCAGAATACGTGCATTTTTTCACGCGTATATAAACTGCAATGTATTATAGTACCAGTAAAGTGTTAGAGATTACACAAGCCTCACGTAAGGCAGAAATTGACCTGTATTGCGGATTTCAAAATCTGCAGCATGTCATTAATGTTTGTGGTTTTAGCTGTGGATTTCACTCTTTTCAATGGAAGGGTGAGATCTGTGGACAAAAACTGCATCTAATCTGCACCAAAAACCGCTGTTAGACATTGAGGATTTTGGTGCGGATATGTTGCAGAAACACACATAAATCCACATGGAAAAAAATTTTCTGTCAATGTAGGGCTTGTTTTTTTGCAGGATAAATTGTACGTGTTGGGTAACACCATTTTGGTGTGTTATAGCTTATTGATTAACTGCATCATTACATGTTGCTTTTATTCTACAAGTCAGTACAATTACCATGATACCAAGTATGCATATTTTTTTTGTACAATAATAGCATGTCTCATGCAAAAAATTGCTTTTTTATGTCACCACATTCCAAAAGCCATAATTTATTCATTTTTTCATCAATGTAGTAAAAGACTGACATGCTGTCTATTAGGCCTGGCGTTCCATGACTGTAATGGCAACTCACCGGCACCCCATGATTACATTCATGGGGGGCATGTAGCCTCCTCTCTCTGTCTAACTCCCAAGACACTGTGGTCGCTATTGACCACAGCATCAAGGGGGTTAATGTTGATGACATTGGACACCCGGCTGTCAGTCAGTGCCAGGTTTGCACAGTAATTGTGTGAGCACAGCTCCTGACCTACATGATCGCCATGATGTAACTGTGCATCATGGAGGCTAAATACAACCCTATACTTGATGGTAGTTGCTTCCCAGTGGCTTAAGAGGTTAGGTTGAAAAGTAGAACTATGATTGCTTTAGTTTCACACAGATCCAGTTATGAATCCGCTGTCCTCCATGTCTTTTCCATTTATTTTCCTGCTAAAAAACATTTACACAGTTTGATTCTTGCTCCACCATACACACAATGTAGCCCTAAACCTAGAAATAAATAATGAAAGCAAACAAGAAATCTAGCTGTACTCACTGTTTATCAGCCTGCTAAATCCTGAAACAAACAGTTTTGTAATCACCCACTGATCCGTTCCAGAGTGTTGGGCTCTCTTTATACTACTGCAGATAGGGCAGAGGGAGAAGGCTGCTGCTCCAGCTAGTTATCTTACAGCCTGTCCTAGTATTGTGAAAGTAAGGATCATATATAAAGAGTTCTTCGATTAGATCAAATGAAATAAGAAGATTAAAGGAAGAAGGGCTGAGATATTCTTTCCTTCTTTATTTTTGTACATTTTCTGTGTTTAGTATTCAAAAGCTTTAATATTACTTTCAACACATTGTTCAACCTTTCCCATACTTACACGTTTGGCTAAGCTGAATATGTCTGTGTATATTATGGGAAGAAGGGAGAAAGCCACCGTCAGACAGTTCTGGTGGCTGCTTATCTCCCGGAGAACAAAAAGATCGGGCGAAAATATCAATTTCACCCGATCCTTGTCTCCACCGACAGATGATGGTCAGAAGCTTTCCCCACACAATTGTGTGTCAGCCAAACATGCCCCTCTTACGGGTTCAGCTGACAAAGAATAATGTGTATGGCCAGATTTATTCGACGTGATTTCAAAGTCTTATTGATGCTTTTGGCAATCTGTAACCTAAATGAAATCAGTTAAAATTGCCACCAGGTTACAATATTTTCAACATGCAATGAGCCTGAATCCACAATACAATGCCACAGACAATCTGGATCTGTCGCACATGCAGTTGACTGGAGGACCAGGTATGGGTATTTCACTGGTGAAACAGCTACCGTATTTTACTGAAATACATGCACTGATTGTCTAGTAGCACCTTTTTACAGTACAGTGCAGTATTACATGTTCGATACTGCTATTTGCCAAGATGGCATAGGAGACGTTATATTTTTCAAATGCATGTGTGTACTGTACAAAACCCTGGAGAAGTGTTTGTCCTAGAAACTGATTTACAGCTTCCAGAAGGTCTTTCTGATTTCTATATTTTTTCTAATTTTAGATGACATTTTGGGGGCTTTAGGACTACAGTAATTACTACTTTTCTGTGGAGGTATGATCTCAAGTTACAATGTATTCAACTTACAATGGTCATCTCGGGGCAAATTAATATTGTAACTTAGAGGACCACTGTATACAATTTTTTGCTCCACGCCTGATACTATTTCTAAGTGTCATCACTTCAAAATGTTCCCTGCCCTTCTTTATTTCAAACTATTGATATTTGTAGGACTTACAAAAGATATGTCTCTTTGGAGCTATGATATATAATAGCTCTTTTAAGCAGGGATTACTTAAAATAAAGACCTTGAATATATAGCTTTTTAACTATCAAATATGGATATAGATATGGTATTAGAACAGTTGTCTACATAATTGGAGAAAAATAAGACGAAACATAGCTGTAATAATTGTCATTTCAATGTTCAATCCAGAGGTAGATATAACCTAATGGTCATTTCCAACAACTGTGATAAATGTATAGATTATGTGTCACTCCTGCCTGTACACAGATGTTTTGCAATGATTGGACTTTTATTTTCAAGAAACATAGGATAAACCCTCCTTCTTACATAAATTCAGAAGTGAGAATGTGTTAAGGATGCTAAAGGTTATTAAAATGTGTAGAAGTAATGTTATACTTTCATATGACACCTATAATAGCGCCTGTTAGGGCGAAAATCTACAAATACAGAATCTGGGTGCTGTTGAGATAACGTCCAAATACCTGATGTGATGCTAAGTTATGATCATTAGAATGTGAACTGTCATCCTTTTCTTAGTTATACACTTCTTCTACATATATGAACCATATGGGATTATGTCATATTGTCATTACAAGATATTAAAAAAAAAAAAAAATCCTTATTCTGTACTGCTATGCTGCCACCAATGTTTATACATTTGGCAGCTGGGTGGGACGGTATTTCTCATGCCCTGTTACCCTACAGTCCTGTAATGGGAGGACATTACACAAAGCCTACAGCACTGTTATCATCATTGTTTTGCAAACATTTATATATTATATATACTCAAGATAAACACATATGGACATACAATATAACTTCATATATATATTTATTTTACTCACTTACTGACATATTCTGTAGTGCTTACAGACATTATCATCATGCTGTCCCCAATGGGGCTCACACTCTAAGTTCCCTATGAGTATGTCTTTAGAGTGTGGAAGGAAAGTGGAGTATCTGGAGGAAACCCACACAAACACGGGGAGAACATACAAACTCCATGCAGATATTGTCCTTGGTTCTATATGTCTATGAAGATGATGCTTTAAAGAGGACCTTTCACTGGTCCTGACGTTACAATATTAGTACCTGGCAGTGTAGGGATTTATTAGCAGATGTCAGTGTGCTTTTTCCCCCCCAGATATGCTGCTCCGTTCCCCCGCTGTGCCCCCTGTTCACTTTTGCCTCCCTATATGCTAATTAGTAGAATCGGTACAGGGAGGAGCAGACAGCCGTGTTTCTCAAGGGACGTCTTCTTCTCTCTGTCTGTGAGCTGCCCAATCGCAGTGGAGAGCATCACTGCCAGGAAGAAGGTGAGCTTTTTTTTCCCCCTGGCTTTGATGCTCTCCTCTGCAATTGGCCAGCTCACAGACAGGGAGAAGGAGACGCCCCTTGAGAAACACTGCCGTCTGCTCCTCCCTGTACCGATGCTACTAATTAGCATACGGGGCAGCAAAAGTGAACGGGGTCCACAGCGAGGGAACGAAGCAGCGTATCTGAATTTAAAAAAAAAAAGCACACTGACATCTACTAGTGATGCCCTACACTGCCAGGTACTAATATTGTAATGTCAGGACCAGTGAAAGGTCCTCTTTAAGGGCGGATATATAAGTATGTATATGTGAAGGTAATGATGTCAGCAGTGCTGCAAGTAGTTTGCAGTATGACTAGTCCAGCCTACGATACTACTCTGAGAGATATGGTGAGCTCTTCTCTACAAAACAGCCAATATCACCTCCTTTAGGTCTTATGTGGATTCATTACTGAAATCTTCGAATGAAAGGATTGGCACAGATTAGTTTTGATTTGTCTTTTTAGAATCCAATCCTGTTCATATACCTGTGTCCAATACCAAAGAGTCTAAAAAATAATTAAAAAGACATCATATTAAATAGGATCGATCAGCTTTCCTCATTTGTCATTGGTAATTACATGAATTCACCTTGACATACCATTTTTTCTGTTAACCCTTCCTCCTGAATATTTATGTCAGGTGTGTGTCCCTACATAGTCTGACACTGGCAGCATAAATTGGACATTGCCATCTGTGTCAGATATTCATTTATATCTTAATTTCTAGGAGGAATAACAGAGGAACAATAAAGAGTTCTAAGAAAAAAAGGATACAGACTTGTTATTTAATTAGGAATACAAGTGTATTAGCAATGTGGTCAATGCAGAGCAATTGTGGAATATGCAAAGGATGTATAGACAGAAATTCATATCAGTGACTGACAGCTATCTCTGTATACAGAGATAATGCTATCAGTAATAACACCTTCCATGTGAACAATGAAATCAGAAAGAAAGATTTATATGCATAAGCCTACATGCACAGAATCGTGGTTTGGTTTCGCATCCGAGTCGCATTTTTTACGTCTCGGGTGCGGACCCATTCACTTCAAAACAGCCAACGATAGACATTGTTACAACGGATCCACCCAAAAAAAATTAAAAATATGCCTTACGGACATCATCTGTTTTCTTTGCGGATCCTCAAAAAAAAAAGGGATGACGTCTATATGGCATCTTTTTTTGGCAGATACATTGCAACAATGACTATCCTTGTCCGCAAAACAGACAAGAATAGGACATGTTCTATATTTTTTTATGGGGCTATGGAATGGAGCAACGGATGCGGACAGAACACGGAATGCTGTCCGCATCTTTTGCGGCCCCATTGAAGTGAATGGGTCCGCACCCGAGCTGCAAAAAGTACGGCACAGATGCGGAACCAAACCACGTTCGTGTGCATGTAGGCCTATAAAACTATATATCAATCTGCTTAGCTCATCCAGCTCTATTACATGCTGCCTATAGATTGCACCTTTTTTTCATGGTGACCACTTCCCTTTAATACGTTAACATCAGAATCAAAGCGTCGGGTTATCTTTGTATAAATAGACCATGTACCAAATCAGGCAATGTTCAATAAAGTTCTTAAACTGAAGTTGGTTTATAAGCTTAATTGGCTCACAAACTTTAGTTTGGTTCACATTCACAGAAATTTCTACATGGTCGGTGGCACACATACACACTTTGTGTATTTTTATGGCATGAACTATTTTTCTTAAGAGATTCATACCTATTCTTTTCTAAATGTAAAAGAGTTGCTTCTTAGTCATTTCGCCCCCCATAATCATAGTCATGGTTACATGTTTGAATCAGGGAAGATACTTTTTGGTAGAAAAAACGAAATCTGTGTGCGTAAACCTATTGCAATATAATAATATTTATATATATTTGCACTTATAAAGAGCAAGGTAATCTTATTACCCATTTATATTGAGATCTTCTTTAAATCAAATGATGAGATAAATCCAGTGATTTTCTATCTAAGCAATCTCTCTAACAGTTCTGAAACATTTCAATATTGCATTAACTGATATTTTTGAAACAAATGTATTGTTTTCTCTGTTTTCAGTGATGTAATAGTTCAAATATACAGTATAAAGAAAGGGAGAAGAAAGAAGTGGACTTAGGTCAGCATAATATTAGGTATTCAAGGTGTAAAGAACTAACTGCTAGCCACACTTTCTTGGCCTCCTGCCTGTGAACATTGTATTGGTTTCAAGGATGAGTAGTGTCCCTTTCTTTACTCAATGAGATGTTTTTAATTAACAATGTCTATGACATCACACTAGGTGTATGGGAGTAGAAATGCAGTTCATTTTTACAATGTATTACTTCTACTTTATGTTATTGTTGCATAGAAAGAAAGAAAAGAAATGTTCTTTATTAGGAATATATATATATATATATATATATATATATATATATATATATATATACACACACACACACACTGAGAGACTACATTACTTAAGTCTATGAAATAATTTACAACATGATGTTAAGATGTTAAAATAGATACAGTTAATATATGGTTTATTTTTATTGAGAGATGGTAAAAACGTGATACCATATCATCTGCAAATGAAGATATAGATTAATTTAGCAACAAGAGGTCATCTAAGATAAATTAAGAAAAAGGGAAAGAGAGCCCTGCTTCTGATTTTTACCTGGAACTGACTTTAAATGGGTAACATGAGTTAATGTTATGTTACAGTTTTGTTGTTATAGATTAGGATATCATTGCTCTTACAAGTATAACATAATGATGAATATACCATGATAAGATAATGAAAGCACAATATAAATGTTATGTGCCTAATATTACAGCACAGCAATGTCTCTCTCTCTCTCTCTCTCTCTCTCTCTATATATACACATATATACACATACACACACACACTTTGAACACTACAAAACCTGCAGAAACTTTAGGCATCTGCTAAATATTTACTAGAGCAAACAAAACACAACCTCCAGAGTTTTTTTGTGTTTCTTCCCAGACACCTGCTACAGTATTATGTAAATCCTTTTATTTATAAACTAAAGCTCCAAACTTTAACACCTTTTGAATTTGGTTAATTTACAAATAGAACTTGCAGAAGGGCAACCTATTGTTTCCATGAATATATTCTGATTGCTAAGCAATAAAAAGTAAACTTACCTTTCAGTTTCTTTCCTCTAGGCACACACCAGGTCAGTCTCATCATATAGATGAACTTTTTAAATTTAACAAATTACAATCCATTTTTTAAAGTTAAACAATTATTTGTTTTGTCACTCACCAGAAATGAATGAAATGAAAATGTGTTTGTCACATACATCTGACTTATTCGTTTGTAAAAGATATGAAAATATATGGAAGCAATAAAATTCCACTGCATATGACCTCTCCAAGCCTGGTATGTAGACTTGTTTGTATAGACATTATGCCTGTTAAGTCATTTGCTCATTAAATGTTCATCCCCTGGTGCTTTTTGTCCACTCCTGTGAGATTTTTTTCTTATGTATTTATTTTAAATAAACTATTTTCAGGGCAGCAAGTGTAATAAAACAGAACAAATAGATCTTTCTGAACAAAACTAAATCATGTAAGTATTTCAACAAAGCCATAACAGTAAGATGCTCTTGGAATCTAGCAGTTTATTCTTCTTGTGATTATGTGCTGAAATGTATGTTTGATCCTTGACAAAATAATTTTTACAGATATTTTATGTTATAAATCAGTAAATAGGATACTGTAGATGAGTGCTGCTGTTAACATAATTTATTTCCTTAGCTGTTTAATTCTTATATTTATTTGTGCTTGTTTTGATAAATAATTAAAAATATTAATTTTTTAACAATAATTGAAAGTTTATTATAATACGTTTACATAAATTGTGCCTATTTTTATATATAACATAATTTTTATTATTTAATTTACCATATTCCATTTCCCCCTAAGTTTATGAACATTGCACAAATTCCCAGTTCCCTAGAGAATGTGTCCTCTAATTAAAATTCCTTTGAAAATTGCACACAGTGAATGGGTATACTTAATGCCAAATTATGAAAAAAAAAATACGTTGCTCATTAACTGCATACATGCAAATGTGTTATATATTGAGATTTGAATATATGTATATATCATTCATATATCATGTTCTTAATTTATTCTTATGTAGGCATAAACTATTAGAAGTTATTTTATAAAGTTAAACCTTGTATATGCAAAAAATAACAATTATATAATTTTTTTAAAAACAACGTTGTGGTCATAATTTTATTTAATAATAATTTAATAAATAAAAGGCATTGCACATGAGCTAACCATGAACAGTTTTTGTCTGATTAGCCTAGTAAAGTACATAAGGTACCTATAGAATTCATATACATCTGGATTACAGTGCAAACAATGTAATTATAGCGTCAATATATCAACTTTTTTTAATACATCCCTGTGATATAAGCCAGTTGCTACTAATTGCAGCAAAATCTTGACTTTATTGAGTTATACTAAACATAAGTATAAAATCTTATGCAGAGACGGGTATTCAACAAATGCATGTTATTATGAAAATTGCAAACTGAATGTTCTGGTAGGAGGTGAAAATCTTTTAGACCTGCCCCCTGTTTAGCACATTCTAATATGGGTCCCATAGATTTGCCAGACTGCATTTGATAGGTATGATCTTGTGACCTTAAATAACCTTGCTAAGTCATAGACAACTAGTTGGCTATAAAGAAGAGTTTGGTACTGTCATGTTCAGGGGGACTAAACTAACTGACTTCTGTAGTAAATTAGAAACCTTCAAAATAAATGTTAACTACTGTTTATAAAAATAAAATGTTTGACACAAAAATAAAAAAAACTGGCATGTCTTGCCCCTTACAGAATAGTTTGCCCTTTAAGCAGGGGACAACATGATTTCATTTTAAATGGCAATAAACATTGTAAATAAAACTAATGACTTTGCTGCAAACTGGAAGCATTTCTAACAGTCCTGAGAACAATTGTGTTTAAGCAGATTTGAAAGCACTTAAAATTCTCTTTTGTGGCAAATTCATTTAACTAGCTCACTAAGCGACCTAATCAGACACCCGTTAAGAACACCCCATTTCCACACAGAAAGGAAATGAGGAAATCTGCTGGGCTGTGGCCTCTGTAAACAAATATTTTTTCACACTTCTTAAATATTTGTATTTATTAACGCTCTACCCTTTGCACCTATGGGATAGACTTTACAGATACAGTTGAAAACTCCTTTACCTTCACTTGTCCTTATATTGCATTCGTTTTATAGCAAACTGACAAGTCCTGAGTATTGATTTTTTTTTTGGGAGACATGAAAGAGATTTTTTTTACAGGCCTTCCCTGTGGAAAGGACCAGAATTAAAAGGTGATACCACCCACCCAGAAGGAATGGCATGCATGCAATTAGGACCAAGCTCCCAGCTAGGAGGGGGAGAGGGAGAATTCAAAGTAGAAGGGAAAAAAAAGCTGAGATTCCCCACCTCCCACAAACAACAAATCCATTTAAACTTCCACAGCCATCAATATTGATCAATGTTCCCAGAGACTGATTAACCCTCTCCTGCTCAGCAGCTTTTAAATAAGAAAGGATATCACATTTTAGATTTCAGAAGTATCTTTTCAGACTGTGAAGGAAATCTGCCAAATACCTGATGCAACTATTTGCCTCATTGCAATCAAGTACAATGTATATAAGTTCCACTAAGTCTCTGATGTTGCTCTTATCCGTTGTGGTCTTGGGGCTTTTGCACACAAATTTTTTTTGCAGACCATATACGGAACCATTCATTTCAATAGGTCCGCAAAAAAACGGAAGCTACTCCATGGGCATTCCGTTTCCATATGTCCGCATTTCCGTTCCGTGTAGAAAATGTCCTATTATTGTCCGCATAATGGACAAGGATAGTACTGTTCTATTAGGGGCCAGCTGTTGCACGGAATGCACATAGATGTCATCTGTATGTTTTGCGGATCCGTTTTTTGCAAACCGCAAAATACATACGGTCGTGTGCATGAGGCCTTGGTGAGAGTGGACAGGAGGGTTAGCAAAGCACAGACTTCCATATTCTGATTAAAAGAAGGAAAGAAATTCCAAACATTCTGGGAAAGATCTTAAATAGCTTATCAATGGACTTCACTTACATGCCCTTTTGTAACCTTGTGGAAAACATAATTCAGTTTTCTTAACATATTGACACACTTGTCTAACAATACATATCTGCACAATTAAAATATTACACAGTTGCACAGTATTTATTGTACCTTAAGTGAAAAATGTCTGTGTAGATGATAGATAGATAGACAAAAAGATAGAAATAGATGTTTAGATAGATCTAGAGATAGATGTTTGCTAATTACACATCACTTCTGCAGGCTGTTTCCTAACCCCTCCCTTTTAGTTTATTCGTTTTATTATACATATCATAATGTATTACTGCCCAGTTAATTTCTGTTAATAATAATAATTATACCTTTTCAAACCTCCGCTCACAATGGTGTTTACATGTAAAATATAATGTCACGTATAAAGTGCTGCCTCTACTTCCAAGTCAGTTGTTTATTGTATAACTATATATAGCAGAGTTTACACCAAGCACATGTTGATCACATATTCAGGGAGCTTTGTTTTCAGTAGGAAATGTCTGAGAGAACAGCCCCCTAATTGTATAGCTCTGCACATAGGAGGTAATGGTGAGAATATTAATTTTAGGATAACCCTGACTAAAACATTTATTAGGCATTAACAAAACTAAATAAGCAGCTCCTCTGTCACCAGCTAAAACACCACTAGTACCTTAGAAATAGTGTAGAGTTTTCTAAGTGTAGCACTGGACTGTATGAGTGTGACCAATGGACATCGATGAGTTAAAGGGACTTTGCATGAAGGCCTTGTACTGGGAGATAGAGTTTAAGGAAAAACACTTGGGGCCCCGCCTTCTGTGACGCCATATGGACGGTTACACTGGAGAAAACAAGATCTGGCAAAACCACTTGAATTATCTCTAATGTTATCCCTGCAGATTATTTCACAGAGACCCCCAATTTAACCCGGATCTCCCCTCCTCCTACTGCTCTATACACACGTGAGGCAGGAGGGAAGGGGAGAAGCAGCTCACAATGCAAGAGGGATGCAGAAACAAGAACATCAGCTCCCTTCCTACTTTACCAGTGTGCTGCTTGCACAGCCAGCCGGGCTTCTAAGGGTTAATCGGCTTACCAGTGACACTCCTCTGTCTTCCAAAGGTAAGAGTCCTCTGATTCTCCCAACAAGTACAATATATGCTGCTTAGAGCAGATCACAGGGTAGAGCCTTTCTCAGATATAACCAGCATTGCCATTACCATTTATATCTGTAACATGTGTTCATGTGTGTGTATATATATGTATATATATATATATATATATATATATATATATATATATATAGTAATATTATAAAATAAATTATGCATCTCATAGTCTCACCTTAGTATCCAAGGACTCTATATTCCCTTTGCTACTTTTTTTCTCTACAGCAGCAAAGTAGGAAACCTCTATATTAAATTGTTGTGTCTCAGTAAACTGGAAAAAAAACTTTTTTCCCCAGAAAGTATTACATCTTTAAATGGCTACCATTTTGAAACCAGAATAACATTTCCAACAGACAGAAGAAATCCCCCCTTTGAATCCCCCATGGCCTTTTTGAATTCACGCCCTGCCTTACATCAAACGCTTTTTTTGCTGATTAACTGCACAATCAGGTCCCTGTAGATGAGGAGGGGGATAGAGAAGAGAAAAGCAGCCCCTTTACTAGAGAACAATGCTATAATCTCAGCTCCATTGGACAGGAATGTCTGATTTCACAGCCCACTGCTTCTCCCATCTCCCAAAAACCCTGCCAAAGGTCCACCAAGGAGAAACCCCCTCCCTTCCAATGAAAAATGGACAATTCAGAAATGCAGCCTAATCATATCTGCCTGGTACACACAAAGTCATGGAGGCAAGTGCAATTGTGATTACTGTCTGAGCAGATTGTTGTTACTCACCCATGAGGTCTGAGCATGCAGGGAAGTAGAGTGACAAATGTAATGCTGGTGATACATCTCATGTCCTAGGTATTAAGCTGCATGGAACATATTGGGACACTGCAAATCTTATGGTCACTACAAAGTGTTAGTGGTGGTAGAGTCAGGTAACTACAACTCCCAGGATGTCCACACCAGTTAGGAAGCCATAGATCACACACCCCTCTCTGCTCTCCATGTTAATGCTAGCATATGGTGATGCTTGGTTACACTGATACATATAGTTTGTGTTCACTGACAGTTACACTGCACAGTGTTGCATACAAATTGAGTTTTCTGATACTTTGTTACTCTTTACAATGATATATACAAATCTGAAACTTTGTTTCACTGTACACTGATTTATACAAGTAGTATTCTAATATTTGGTCACACTGTACAGAGATGGATACATGTTTGATACTTTGTTATACTGTACAGGGATATATTCATGCCTGATACTTTGTTACACTGTACACTAATTTATAAAGGTAGCGTTCTAATACTTTGTTACACTGTACAATTTTAAATACAGGTAGCATTCTGATACTTGGTTACCCTGTACACGGATATATAAAAGCAGTGTTCTGATACTTTATTACACTGTGCACTGATATATACATGTCTGATGCTTTGTTTCACTGTACAGTGATGTATGTAGTGTTCTGATACATACTATACAATGATGCATAATGTGTTCTGATACTTTATTACACTGTACACTGATATATACATGTCTGATGCTTTGTCACTCTGCACACAGATATATAAAATGTTTGACACTGTTACTCTATACATGGATATATACATGTCTGATGCTTTGTTTCACTGTACAGTGATGTATGTAGTGTTCTGATACATACTATACAATGATGCATAATGTGTTCTGATACTTTGTTACACTGTACAGTGATACATTAATGTCCTGATACTCTGTTACATTCTACTTTTATATATACAGTAAGTGTTCTGATTGGTTGATACTCTGTTACCATGTACACTAATATACACTAATAGTGTTCTGATACTTTCTTACACTGTACACAGATATATACAGTTAGTGTTCTGATACTTTCTGATATTAATGCTCTGATGCTTTGTTACACTTTATTATGTATACACACACAGTTATAGTGTTCTGATACTTACCCTGTACACTAATATATACAGTTAGCATTTTGATACTTGGTTACACTGTACAATAATACATACAAGTCTGATACTTTGTTACACTGTACATTGCTATATCAATGATATTCTGATACTGTTGCAATGTACACAAATATATACAGTTGGCGTTCTGATACTTTGTTATACTGTTCGCAAATAAATAGTGCTCTGATATTTTCTTACATTGTACAATTATATATATACTGTTAGTGTTCTAGTGTTATACTTTATACTGATATATAGTGTTCTGATACTTTCTTACACTGTACACTGATATGTCATTGATGAATTGGTGGTCTGATACTTTGTGACACTGCACACTGATATATGTATATATATATATATATATATATATATATATATAGTTAGTGTTCTGATACTTTGTTACACTACATTGATATATAATTAATGTTCTCATACTTTGTTACACTGTACACTGATATATAGTGTTCTCATACTTTGCTACACTCTATACTAATATATAATGTGTTCTTGTACTTTGTCACACTGTACACTGATATATAATTGGTGTTCTGATACTGTGTTACAATGTAAAATTCCATATTTAGTTTTCTTATCCTTTGTTTCACTGTACAATTTTATATACATTAGTCTTCTAATACATGGTTACACTGTATACTAATATATAATGTGTTCTTGTACTTTGTTACATTGTACACCGATATATAATTAGTGTTCTGATACTTTATTATACTGTTCACAAATATGTAATTTGTGCTTTGATACACTGTATACAGAAATGCAATTGTAAATGTGGTTTTGATACTTTGTTACATTGTACACAGATATATACAGTTAGTGATACTTCCTTACATTAATGCTCTGATACTTTGTTACACTTTACAATTATGTATACACACATAGTTATAAATAGTGTTCTGATACTTACCCTGTACACTAATATTTACAGTTAGTATTCTGATAGTTGGTTACAATGTACAATGATATATACAAATCTGATACTTTGTTACACTGTACATTGAGATATCATTAGTGTTTTGATACTTTGTTGCACTGTACACAGATATTTAGTTGGTTCTGATACTTTGTTATACTGTTCACTAATACATAATTAGTGTTCTGCGCATTTGTTACATTGTACACTGATATATTAGTCTTCTGATACTTTGTTACATTGAATACTGATATATAATTGGCGCTCTGATACTTTATTACAGTGTACACTGATATATAATTAGTGTTCTGATCCTTTGTTACATTATGCAATTATATATACAGTGTTCTAGTGTTATACTGTATTCTGATATATAGTATTCTGATACTTTCTTACACTGTACACTGATATGTCATTGATGAATTGGTGGTCTGATACTTTGTGACACTGCACACTGATATATAATTAGTGCTTTTATATTTTGTTACACTGATATATAATTGGTGTTCTGATACTGTGCTACAATGTAGACATATATTTGTTCTTATCCTTTATTTCACTCTTCTAATACATAGTTACACTGTATACTGATATAGTGTTCTGTTACTTTGTTATACTGTTACGAATTAGTGCTTTGATACTTTGTTACACTGTATAGATATATAATTGGTCTTCTGATACTTTATTACACTGTATACTGATATCGAATTGGTGCTTTGATACTTTGTTACACTATATATTGATATATAATTGGCGTTCAGATCCTTTGTTACACTGTAGACTGATATATAATTGGTGTTCTGATGCTTTGTTTCACTGTACACTGATATATAATTAGTGCTTTGATACTTTGTTACACTGTATATCGATATATAATTGGTGTTTTTATACTTTGTTACACTGTATACTGATATATAATTGGTGTTCTGATACTGTGTAACAATGCACAATTATATGTTTACTGTTTATATCCTTGTTTAGAGTTAGTCTAACACATGGTTACACTGTATACTGATATATAGTGTTCTTATACTTTGTTATACTGGGCACTGGTATATAAATAGCATTCTGATATTTAGTTTCACTGTATACTGATAACTAATTGGTGTTCTTACACTTTGTTACACTGTGTACTGAATATATATATATATATATATATATATATAGAGAGAGAGAGAGAGATCATGCTTTGTTACACTATATACTGATATCATTGGTGTTCTGATACTTTGTTACACTGTGTATTGATATATAATTGGTGTTCTGATAGTTATATTGTGTACTGAATATATATAGGTCTAATGCTTTGTTACACTGTATACTGATATCATTGGTGTTCTGATACTTTGTTACACTGTGTACTGAATATATATATATAGGTCTAATGCTTTGTTACACTGTGTACTGATATCATTGGTGTTCTGATACTTTGTTACACTGTGTACTGAATATATATATAGGTCTAATGCTTTGTTACACTGTGTACTGATATCATTGGTGTTCTGATACTTTGTTTCACTGTACACTGATATACAGTGTTCTGATCCCTTGTTGCACTGTCTACTGATATATAAGTTGTGTTCTCTTCCTTTGTTACACTGCACACTGATATATACAGTTAGTGTTCTTTATAATGTATATAAAGTGTCTTGGCCTTGTCCTTTACATTGTAAATATCCTGAAATGCCCCCATGTTCTGTCAGTGACAATTTCCACATGAAGCATCACCACCGTGTCCCTGTCCTTTCCGTTTTAGGCTAGGGGCTTCTGAGGTGTTCTACTGTGGTCATGATCCCCTGAACACGTCCCCCTCCCCCTCCTTGTTTTCCTGGGTGAGAGCTGTGTTTCCCCATGTGCATGTGTCCTCCCTCTTGGATGGGTTTACTCTCTAGGACCCCTCTGCTGGGATCAAAATCAATGAAAATCTAGTTGGAAAAAAAGGCGGGCAAACAAAAAAAAAATTTGTGAATGGAAGAATGTGTTTGTGCATTCATTGTTAAAATAAAGAGCGTGCGGTGACGTGGTGTCACTTCCACCTATCACAGGGCGGATAATATTTTTAAATATCCTTATGCACCATCCAATAGGGTCTCAGGTGGCAAAGACTAGCGCAAGCAATGACCAATGAGAGCAAGGCTATGCAAATCAGAATCTGTCCAAGCAGGAGCTGAATGTCAAGTAGTCAAAGTTGGAGGATGGAGCTGGGAAGCCATGAGGTTTATACCGGGAGGAGAAACGTCTCATGTCTCTGGGGAGGCACAGCGGCTAGCTAGAGGCCGAGCTATGTAGCCCTGGGGGATCCTTCTGGAGCATAGGTAGCCCCTAGGGTCCTTGCCAGCCTCTTTGGTCAACTTTTTCCAGGAGGAGGTGCTTCTTATGGCCAGGTACCATTCATGAATTTGGGGCTCTGGACTGGTGAGTAGCATCTGGGAGTTATGGGCGGAAATGGCGGGAGCTTAGGGGAGTAGTGAGGGCTGCAGCAGAAATTAGTGCCTTGAGGGGGGGCAACGTCCCCTCTTATGGCTGGGAGGGAAGGAGACACTCAAGAGGGGCCTCCAGGCTGCTGCACGGACTGCTCGGGTATCAGGAGATGCCCGGGTGGTTGGCAATGGTGAACTGAATGTGCTCCCTGCCGCTGATCTTCAGCTCTGTCATGTGTGTGTACCGATACTGATCGCTCTGGGTATTTGTGGCAGCTTGTTCTATGTCTTTTCTTATGTACATGCTCCCACACCCACATCGCCTCCATCCCCCCCATTATTGGTGCAGAATGTTACTATTAGAAATGTACGGGCTAAACTCTCCAGGACACGTTCTCTGCCCTGTGGCACAGGCATGCCCTTTACTTTCCCGAATTCACATTTACACTGCCCAAGTTTTGCATTACAGCTTTATGATCATTTGTAGAGGTTACACAATATCTCACTGACATAATTAGCCTCTGTGTTATATAATATTACTGTACCGATGCGTATGGACGATGTGCCTTTATAGATCCCAGGCCCTGGACTATGTGCTGACAGAGCTGGCTGCTGATTCGGACATAAGTTCAATAACTTTACTGTCATCCGCGGCCCTTTTTCTGTTGTACTACTGGAAAGTGTAATTAGCAGTGCAATATTAAAAGGGCATCGGTTGGCAGGGCCTCATCGCTTGCCTGCAGTCAGTGCCAATAGGGGCACATTTTTAGGTCTGTTTTAGAGCTGGACATTTGATCTTGCCGGCCAAATGCCTGGACAAATGCTGCTATATTTTCATAGCCCAAAGTGCCACATTGAATGGTACTTTTTTGAAGGTTTCATGAACAGTATTTCCTTATTACCCTCTGGCCACATGCTCAACTTACATTTCTTTTCTCTTCATCATAATTTCTTATATATATATATATATATATATACTTTTTACCATGATTTATATTCAGATGCTGTATTGCCCCCTGTTACATGTGACTGTGGTACAATAGCTAACAAGCATTTTGGAAAGTAGCAGTATTTTATCTATAATTTATTAGTATTAATATACTATGTTCTTTCTAATGAATATTTATCTGCTCTATAAATATATATACATATATATATATATATATATATACATACACACACATATATATATATATATATATATATATTTAGATTTATTTATGTGTACAGACCCATAGCCCCTGCTTCCTCGAGTTCTGCAGCTATATCTTTTCCAGAGCGGAATATTGCAATGTTCCTAGAAATATTTTAGCTTTATTTTTTTTGTTTACCACCCACCCCCATCAGTAATGCATTGTGCTGCTGTACCCAGTGGATATACACAGGAGTGACCCTGTAAACTGGTGAGAGATGCTCTGACAGTGTTGCACTACTGTGTTTTTTAATGAAGCAGTGCAATAGTATTGTCAAAGCATTTCATTCCAGTACATCTCCCATCTTTGCCTGTGCATTATTATTATTATTATTATTCTAAACTGGTGATTAGAGAATAGTGTGAGTGTGACATTACCACCTTCATGGCGGCCATCGCCCCACTGTGTGCTGCAGGCTGACTCTTGGTTTCTGTATGTTTTTGTTTGACTTCAACCTGCATAAAAATGAACACTTACAGCCAGAGAATCCTTTCTTAACCCCTTGTTGCCAGAGGGAGGGGTGTGCATGGATTGTGCAGAGCATTTATCGCTCCATTGTATGTCGATGCTGTTTATTTCTCCTCCTGAATCATGACCAGCATATACTGGGTATTACTTTCATAGATGGATTGCTATATTTATTGCACAATCTTTATGTCATATTTAAAGATGAGGGCACACATTCCCACCTATGCCAGGTTTAGATTTACTTTTTATACATGTTATTATGATTATTATTATTTAAAAAAAAATCATTGGAATTTACTGCATTTATTTCAATGGAATACATTTAAAAAGGCAATGGCTATCCGGACTGGGTAATTGTGCTGTACTGGTTGCTGTGAAATGGACTCTGCTTTACAGAATTTTTACCCCTTCCCCCACATTAGCTTTTCTAGGCCGTAGGCTGGTTATTATTATGAGGCCTGTTTTATTTTAGTTTTTCATTGCCATAAAAAAGCAGATTTGCCCTTGTTTAGTGGCAGGGCACGGTCATGTTAAGCTAAATGCAATTCCCTGGAATGGTGGTCTGTCCTTTCTGAAAGGCTGGCATCAGGGCGCACTAGCTGGTAGTGGCTTCATAGAATCATTTAGAAAATGAGGCCCTGCTAGAGTATTATTCCGTCTGGCACCCTGTGTAGGCCTCATGGCTTTGTCCTGACGTAGTAGCATGGATGCAAGTGTGTGGGCATGGCCTATACCTATGTCTCCACTATATACAGGGTTGAGACTGCCTTGTGGGTCACACCAGTGGCTGTCTACCTCTCTAACAAGGAATTGGTACTAAGCGTTACTTGTAAGTATTATTTGTATTGCAATCTAATGGCAATTCTTGGAGGGAATGACGTTTTTGGTGCTTTCGGTATCTACACGTGTTCATTATTGTGATCCTTTTTGCAAGATGTAAATACTGAAAGCATAAATAACAGTACAATGATTGTACAGGAGCCACAGCGTCCAGGTCTTGGTCTGGAAGGGGCTCAGCCATGACAGTTATTTGTAGAGATGAGATGAAGGCTGCTGGACAGGAGGGTGTGTCTGGATCAGTCCTACTATATATGTGTATCTGTACCGCAGGCTCTGTGCTGTGTATAGCATGTATGTGTGTAGTGTGTGCGGGGTGCAGGCGGGGGGAGGGCTGTGGAATGCAGTGAATCAGGTCGGGCTGAGCAGGGGGAGGGGATAGCCTCGGGAGAGCTTCCATCCTGTCGTTGCATAAACTTGTTAAAAGAAGCCCTCATGAGTAGGAAGCGGCCTGGGACAGGGAGGGGATCGCAGTGCACATCGGACCCTTGTGAGTGAGCACTGACACTGCTGCATTGGCCTCTTGTCCTTTGTACCAACCCATTCACCACAGTGCCAAGCCCTTAGCTAACCAGAAGTCTCTAAAAACCATCTGATTGATGACAGATATACCTGCTGTAATGTATGTGTGACCTGTGGGGACAACTCTCTGCTGACCTGCACCATATATTTATTATAAATGACAGCCAGATGCCATGTAAACAGTCCGCATAGGTGGGAAGGACCCTGGAGTGACTGAAAGCCCCCCGGGCATCTCGCGTGGTTAGGATTGTACATCATGGCACAGGAATCCCCTGTGTATGTGGAGATCTGTAGAAGCTTGCTGCATGGGTTTAGCTAGGTAATGCTGGAATGCTTGGAATCATGGGAATAGGAGCTGATTAACCCTTTTATCCTGATGGGAAATTCCTGAGTTGAATAAGGTGTGGAGCCATAGAGTGCTGTTGTCTACTGTTCCTATTCCTAAACAGGACATTATTTTTGGTTTCATGCAAATTTTACAATTTCTGCCTTTTATGACCATCTGCACATACCTGTTTGACGCCTATAAAAGCGCCAGCGGTTTCTGTACAGTCGGAATATGGTGACCTTAAATAACCTTGCTAAGTCATAGACAACTAGTTTGGTACTGTCAAGAAAAGTTTGGTACTGTCATGTTCAGGGGGACTAAACTAACTGACTTCTGTAGTAAATTAGAAACCTTCAAAATAAATGTTAACTACTGTCTATAAAAAAAAAATAGAAAAAAGACAAAAAAAAAAAAAGGCATTTCTTGCCCCTTACAGAATAGTTTGCCCTTTAAGCAGGGGACAACATGATTTCATTTTAAATGGCAATAAACATTGTAAATAAAACTAATGACTTTGCTGCAAACTGGAAGCATTTCTAACAGTCCTGAGAACAATTGTGTTTAAGCAGTTTTGAAAGCACTTAAAATTCTCTTTTGTGGTAAATTCATTTAACTAGCTCACTAAGCGACCTAATCAGACACCCGTTAAGAACACCCCATTTCCACACAGAAAGGAAATGAGGAAATCTGCTGGGCTGTGGCCTCTGTAAACAAATATTTTTTCACACTTCTTAAATATTTGTATTAAACAACGCTCTACCCTTTGCACCTATGGGAAAGATAGACAACTAGACTTTACAGATACAGTTGAAAACTCCTTTACCTTCACTTGTCCTTATATTGCATTCGTTTTATAGCAAACTGACAAGTCCTGAGTATTGATTTTTTTTTTGGGAGACATGAAAGAGATTTTTTTTACAGGCCTTCCCTGTGGAAAGGACCAGAATTAAAAGGTGATACCACCCACCCAGAAGGAATGGCATGCATGCAATTAGGACCAAGCTCCCAGTAGAAGTAGAAGGGAAAAAAAAGCTGAGATTCCCCACCTCCCACAAACAACAAATCCATTTAAACTTCCACAGCCATCAATATTGATCAATGTTCCCAGAGACTGATTAACCCTCTCCTGCTCAGCAGCCTTCAATTAAGATTTTTTAGATTTCAGAAGTATCTTTTCAGATTGTGAAGGAAATCTGCCAAATACCTGATGCAACTATTTGCCTAATTGCAATCAAGTACAATGTATATAAGTTCCACTAAGTCTCTGATGTTGCTCTTATTCGTTGTGTATCAATAAGGTCTTGGTGAGAGTGGACAGGAGGGTTAGCAAAGCACAACGTACAATATCCTGATTAAAAGAAGGAAATAAATTCCAAACATTCTGAGAAAGATCTTAAATAGCTTATCAATGGACTTTACTTACATGCCCTTTTGTAACCTTGTGGAAAACATAATTCAGTTTTCTTAACATATTGACACACTTGTCTAACAATATATATCTGCACAATTAAAATATTACACAGGTACACAGTATTTATTGTACCTTAAGTGAAAAATGTCTATGTGTAGATGATAGATAGACAAAAAGATAGTAACATTGCATTGTATGTCATTTGTTTGCTAATTACACAACACTTCTGCAGGCTGTTTCCTAACCCCTCCCTTTTAGTTTATGAGTTTTATTATACATATCATAATGTATTACTGCCCAGCTAATTTCTGTTAATATTAAATAATAATACAATTAGTTTTTCAAACCTCCGCTCACAATGGTGTTTACATGTAAAACATAATTTCACTAATAAAGTGCTGCCTCTACTTCCAAGTCAGTTGTTTATTGTATAACTATCTATATATATATATATATACATACATACAAACTGAAAAGAATGGAGTGGTATTAGTAGGAGGTGCTCAAACCCACATGCAGTCGTGCATATATATAGGGGAGCAAATCCTGCACTTATGGCCCGCTGCTAATGACGATCCCCAGCAAAAATGCATACGGTGGGGGATGCCCGCAGCGAACCACAAGTACCACAATAAACATCCCACACAAGATAGCAATTATGTGGATATGATAATCAATATAACAATATAACAAAATAAAAGCAAAGACAGGTACACTCTGCGGTCTTACTAAACCCTCAAACTGATTTTAAAATTGAGAGATTAGCCAACATGTCCTACGGTGTAGGACATTTCTGAGCCCGGGCACCGCGCCAAGGTTTCTCAAGTAGCCCAGGACCTAACACTCTTCTACCTGAGCCGTATGGGCAATACCAGGAGCCAGTGGGCAAATTACAGGAGCATGAGGCCGACTCACAAACAACTCGTCTTTGCTATTATTTTGTTATAACTATATATAGCAGAGTTTACACCAAGCACATGTTGATCACATATTCAGGGAGCTTTGTTTTCAGTAGGAAATGTCTGAGAGAACAGCCCCCTAATTGTATAGCTCTGCACATAAGAGGTAATGGTGAGAATATTAATTTTAGGATAACCCTGACTAAAACATTTATTAGGCATTAACAAAACTATAGGACTGCCACTAAATAAGCAGCTCCTCTGTCACCAGCTAAAACACCACTAGTACCTTAGAAATAGTGTAGAGTTTTCTAAGTGTAGCACTGGACTGTATGAGTGTGACCAATGGACATCAATGAGTTAAAGGGACTTTGCATGAAGGCCTTGTACTGGGAGATAGAGTTTAAGGAAAAACACTTGGGGCCCCGCCTTCTGTGACGCCATATGGGCGGTTACACTGGAGAAAACAAGATCTGGCAAAACCACTTGAATTATCTCTAATGTTATCCCTGCAGATTATTTCACAGAGACCCCCAATTTAACCCGGATCTCCCCTCCTCCTACTGCTCTATACACACGTGAGGCAGGAGGGAAGGGGAGAAGCAGCTCACAATGCAAGAGGGATGCAGAAACAAGAACATCAGCTCCCTTCCTACTTTACCAGTGTGCTGCTTGCACAGCCAGCCGGGCTTCTAAGGGTTAATCGGCTTA
Source organism: Bufo gargarizans (assembly GCF_014858855.1). Classification (NCBI taxonomy): domain Eukaryota; kingdom Metazoa; phylum Chordata; class Amphibia; order Anura; family Bufonidae; genus Bufo; species Bufo gargarizans. Next base: position 544,326,998 of record NC_058080.1, on the reverse strand, counting down.
CCAGTGACACTCCTCTGTCTTCCAAAGGTAAGAGTCCTCTGATTCTCCCAACAAGTACAATATATGCTGCTTAGAGCAGATCACAGGGTAGAGCCTTTCTCAGATATAACCAGCATTGCCATTACCATTTATATCTGTAACATGTGTTCATGTGTGTATATATATATATATATATATATATATATATATATATATATATATAGTATCTCCTAAAAGTGAGTACAGCCCTCACGTTTTGTTTTTGTAAATATTTTATGTTTTCATGGGACAACACTGAAGATCTGACACATTGATACAATGTAAAGTAGTCAGTGTACAGCTTGTGAGCACCAAAATGACTCACAAAAGTGAGTACCCGTGCAGAGCCAGCACGTGTGGTAAAACACCAAAAAAGAGAAAATAGGGCTCGCACTAAATAGTATCTATTCATAATACTATTTAGTGCGAGCCCTATTTTCTCTTTTTTGGTGTTTTATTTTAGTGTACAGCTTGTGTAACAGTGTGAATTTGGTGTGCACTCAAAATATCTCAAAATCCAGCCATTAATGTCTAAACCGCTGATAACAGTGATTACACCCCTAAGTGAAAATGGCCAAATTGTACCCAAAGTGTCAATAATTTCCAGCACTGCCTTAACTCTCTTGGGCATGGAGTTCACTAGACCTTCAAAGGTTGCCACTGGAACCCTCTTCCACTCCTCCATGACAACATCACTGAGCTGGTGGATATTAGAGACCTTGCGACCCTCCACCTTCCGTTTAAGGATGCTGCACAGAAGCTCAATAGGGCTTAGGTCTGGAGACATGCCTGGCCAGTCCAGCACCTTTACCCTCAGTTTCTTTAGCAAGGCAGTGGTCGTCTCAGAGGTGTGATTTGGGGCTATTATCATGTTGGAATACTGCCCTGCAGCACAGTTTCTGAAGGGAGGAGATCATGCTCTGCTTCAGTATATCACAGTACATGTTGGCATTCATGGTTCCCTCAATGAACTGTAGCTCCCCACAGCCGGCAGCACTCATGCATCCCCAAACCATGACACTCCCACCACCATGCTTGACTGTAGGCAAGACACTCTTGTCTTTGTACGCCTCACCTGGTTGCCACCACACAGGCTTGACACTAAATGAAACAAATATGTTTATCTTGGTCTTATCAGACCACAGGACATAGTTCCAGCATTCCATGTCCTTAATCTGCTTGTCTTCAGCAAGCTGTTTGCGGGCTTTCTTATGCATCATCTTTAGAAGAGGCTTTCTTCTAGGACGACAGCCATCCAGACCCAATTTGATGCAGTGTATGTTCTGAACACTAACACGCTGACCACCCACCCCTTAAACCTCTACAGCACTCACATCTATTTTGAAAAGACAACCTCTGGATATGACGTGGGGCATGTGCACTATACTTCTTTGGTCGACCATAGCGAGGCCTGTTCTGAGTGGAACCGGTCTTGTTAAACCGCTGTATGGTCTTGGCCACCGTGCTGCAGCTCAGGGTCAGGGTGTTGAAAATCTTCTTATAGCCTCGGCCATTCTTTTTTTCAGATCCTCAGAGAGTTTTTTGCCATGAGGTGCCATGTTGAACTTCCAGTGACCAGTATGAGAGAGTGTGAGGGCGATAACACCAAATTTAACACATCTGCTCCCCATTCACACCTGAGACCTTGTAACACTGACGAGTCACATGACATCGGGGAGGGAAAATGGCTAATTGATCACAATTTGGCCATTTTCACTTAGGGGTGCACTCACTGATCAGTGGTTTAGACATTAATGGCTGTGTGTTGAGTTATTTTGAGGGCACACCAAATTTACACAAGCTGTACACTAACTACTTTACATTGTGTCAAAGTGTCATATCTTCAGTGTTGTCCCAGGGAAAGATATAATAAAATATGTATATATTTATCAAATATAAGGGGTGTACTCACTTTTGTGAGATATTGTGTGTGTGTGTATATATATATATATATATATATATATATGTAGTGTAATAAATGGTTAGTGTCTCTGAACACTGGGTAAAACTATTTTTTCCAGTGAGCATAACATCTTTAAATGGCTACCATTTTGAAACCAGAATAACATTTCTGACAGAAAAAAAATCTCCCCTTTGAATCCCCATGGCCTTTTTGAATTCACGCCCTGCCTTACATCAAATGCTTTCTTTTGCTGATTAACTGCACAATCAGGTCCCTGTAGATGAGGAGGGGGATAGAGAAGAGAAAAGCAGCCCCTTTACTAGAGAACAATGCTATAATCCAAGGGTGTTGCTAGGGTCTCAAAACATCCAGGTCCCAAGCCCCAATGAATATGGCCCAATTCTCTAAGTCAACCCTCCTCCTGCACAACACATTTTACTGTACTTGCTACACAGCAGCACGTACCTCTCATATCCAGGGCCTCCCAGGTGACATCTCCTCTGATGTAGATTTTCTCTGTCGTCATCGTCTCCATTCGGTCCAGACAACTTCTTTCAGCTGCGCCTCGTCTCTGCAGAGTGTGACACAGACATCTTAGCTTCCTCACTTTTTTGTCATCATCCCCCAACCTGGAGTCCCAACAGTGTTATCATGCTGCTTGCTGTGCTCCCCAATACCCCCAAATACTAGCCTGAAGAAATATCAGTACCATACAGATAGTCCCTAGTATGCACTCATTAGTAATACTGCCACCTACAGTGCCCCCAACTGTGATAATTCTCTCCAAGTGTGCCTCCATTAGTAGAAGAGTTCTCCAGTATTAATAATACCCTCACAGAGCTCCCAGTAACAATAAGAACCACTATTGTTCCCCCAGTGGTAAAAAAATAAGAAGCTCTCTACAGACCTTTCAGTAGTAATAAGGCCCTATAAGTCACTCCTATAGCACCCCCAGTAGTAATAAGAAAGCCTAATGTCCCCTGTATTTAAAATGCCCCTACAGTGCCCCCAGTATTTATATTGCCCCTACTGTTATAATGCTCACCCTGAAGTGCCCCCAGTATTTATAATGCCCCCTGCAGTGCCCCCATTATTTTTAAAGCCCCCTGTAGTTATATTACTCCCTTTAGTGTCCTCAGAAGTTATAATTCCTCAGCCCCTCCACGATACAGTCCCATATAAATAACACTATTTCTCTCCCTTCACCATAGAGTCCCATGTAAATAATATCACACCATCTCTCCAGCCCCCTCCAATATACAGTCCGATGTAAATAAATCCCTCTCTATCTACAGCCACCTCCTAAATAGTCCCATATAAATAACATCACTTCTTTCCCTTCAACCCTCCAATACACAGTCCCATACAAATAACAGCACCCCCTCCCCGGCCACCTTCAACATACAGTCCCATGTAAAAAGTATCACCCCCTTCCCAGCTGCCTCTAACATGCAACCCCATGTAAACAACATCACTCCCTCAACATTCAGTCCCATGTAAAAAAGATCACTCCCTCTCCCAGCCACCTTCAACATACAGTCCCATGTAAAAAATATAACCCCCTTCCCAGCTGCCTCTAACATGCAACCCCATGTAAACAACATCACCCCCTCAACATTCAGTCCCATGTAAAAAAGATCACTCCCTCTCCCAGCCACCATCAACATACAGCCCCATGTAAATAACATAACTCCCTCCCAGAGCCACCTTCAACATACAGTCCCATATAGATAATATCCCTCCCTCGGCCCCCTCCAACATTCCATCCCATATAAATATCATCCCTTCCCCAGCCACCTCCAACACATAGTCCCATGTAACTAACATCCCTACCTCAGCCCCCTCCAACATTCTATGCCATATAAATAACATCATTCCTTCCCCAGCCACCTCTAACACACAGTCCAATATAAATAACATTGCTCCCAGCATTACTCTGCCTCTCACACTGGGAATCCATCCCTTCAATTACCTCTCCTCATGTAGCAGACCTCACCACAGCTTTTTCCCCAGGACGTCTACTCTTCACTGCTCAGCACCATCCTCTCCTGCACTGGTCACATGATGGTGACATCGTCACAGGTCCTTCTCAACCACTGCCTTTAGCATTGATCACATGGACTGTGATGTCATTACAGGTCCTTCAGCTCTTGCAGTGCATTAGATTCAATTGTATTGCCGTCCTGAGGACCGCAATACAGTTGTATCTATCTGGCAGGCAGTACATTCGGGGCCTGGGACAAAACATCAATGGCCTAGGCCCTGAATGTTTTAAACTAGCAATGCCCCTGCTATAATCTCAGCTCCATTGGACAGGAATGTCTGATTTCACAGCCCACTGCTTCTCCCATCTCCCAAAAACCCTGCCAAAAGGTCCACAAAGGAGAAAACCCCTCCCTTCCAATGAAAAATGGACAATTCAGAAGTGCAGCCTAATCATATCTGCCTGGTACACACAAAGTCATGGAGGCAAGTGCAATTGTGATTACTGTCTGAGCAGATTGTTGTTACTCACCCATGAGGTCTGAGCATGCAGGGAAGTAGAGTGACAAATGTAATGCTGGTGATACATCTCATGTCCTAGGTATTAAGCTGCATGGAACATATTGCAAATCTTATGGTCACTACAAAGTGTTAGTGGTGGTAGAGTCAGGTAACTACAACTCCCAGGATGTCCACACCAGTTAGGAAGCCATAGATCACACACCCTCTCTGCTCTCCATGTTAATGCTAGCATATGGTGATGCTTGGTTACACTGATACATATAGTTTGTGTTCTCTGACACTTTGTTACACTGCACAGTGTTATATACAATTTGAGTTCTGTTACTTTATTACACTTTACAATGATATATACAAGTCTGATACTTTGTTTCACTTTACACTGATATATACAAGTAGTGTTTTGATACATTGTTACACTGTACACAGTTATATACATGTTTGATACTTTATTCCACTGTACACTGATTTTATACAGGTAGTATTGTAATACTTAATTACATTGTACACTGATAGATACATGTTTGATACTTTGTTACACTGTACACTAATTTAAGGTAGTGTTCTAATACTTTGTTATATTGTACAATTATAAATACAGGTAGTATTCTGATCAGGGGCGTTCCTACCATATCGGCAGACCATGCGACTGCTATGGGGACCAGGGCAAGAGGGGGCCCAGTTTTAGTAGGGATCATCTCCTCTTCTACTAGGGGTAAAAACTTGATCAGGACTCTACCCTCTAGCGAAACAACTTTTAGCAAATGAGGCAGTGGAAAAAATGGCCCAAGGGTTATTAAAAGGAGTTTAGGCAGAAACCCTTCTATCCTGTGTGGGGGGCCTGGTTTGATCCTTTCTATGGGGCCCTTACTTCTCTATGTACGCCACTGATTCTGATACTTGGTTACACTGTACACAGATATATAAATGTAGTGTTCTGATGCTTTATTACACTGTACACTGATATATACATTTCTGATGCTTTGTCACTCTGTACACAGATATATAAAACGTTTGCTTTATACACGGATATATAAATGTCGGATATTTTGTTACACTGTAGACTGATTTAGGAGCGTGACGGAATAGGTCCGTTCTAAAGCAACCATCAGTGCACCATTCACTTCTATGGGGCCAGGGCTGCGTGAAAAAAACGCTCATGTACACAGACACATTGAAATGAATGGATCAGGATTCAGTGCGGGGGTTATGCGTTCACGTCACAGATTGCACCTTCGCGGAAATCTCGTTCGTGTGAAAGGGGCCTAATACAGGTAGTGTTCTGATACTTTGTAAAGCTGTACACTGATATATAGTCTTATACTTTGTTATACTGTTCACTAATACACAATTAGTGTTCTGAGGCTTTGTTACACTGTACACTGATATAATTCGTGTTCTGATCCTTTGTTACATTGTACAATTATATATATACCGTTAGTGTGCTAATACCTTGTTATACTGTATACTAATCAATAGTGTTCTGAAACTTTATTACACTTTACAGATATGTAATTGATGTTCTGATACTTTGTGACTTTACACTAATATATACAATTAGTGTTCTGATACTTTGTTACACTACACTGATATATAATTCATTTATTTATTTTATGCACTTATATAGCGCTACTATATTACACAGAACTTTACCGACATTAGCATCACACTGTCCCCAATGGGGCTCACAATCTAAGTTCCCTATCAGTATGTCTTTGGAGTGTGGGAGGAAACCGGAATACCCGGAGGAAAACCACACAAACACGGGGAGAACATACAAACTCCATGCAGATGTTGTCCTTGGTCAGAATCGAACCTAGGACCCCAGCGCTGCAAGGCACCAGTGCTAACCACTGAGCCACCGTGCTGCTAATTAATGTTCTTATACTTTGTTACATTGTTTACTGACATATCATTGGTGTTCTGATAGTGTGTTACAATATACACTTATAGATTTAGTGTTCTTATCCTTTGTTTCAATGTACAATGATATATAATGTTAATCTTCTAATACATAGTTACACTGTATACTGATATATAGTGTTCTGATACTTTGTTATACTGTTCACAAATATGTCATTAGTGCTTTGATACATTTAAACTGTATAGATATATAATTGTTATTCTGATACTCTATTACATTGTATGCATATATATAGTGTGTTCTGATATTTTGCTACACTACACTAATATATAAATTAGTGTCTTATACTTTGTTACACTGTACATTGATATATAATTGTTGTTCTGATACTTTGTTACACTGTACAGTTATATATATATATATTTGGTGTATTGATACTTTATTTCACTGTACACTGATATATAGTATATTTGTTACACTGTCTACTGATATATAATTGTTGTTCTGATACTTTGTTGTATATAATGGCTGTTTTGATATTTTGTTACACTGTATACTGATATAGTTGATGTTCTGATACTTTGTTACACTGTCTACTGATATGTAACTGGTTTTCTGATACTTTGTTGTATGTAATTGGCATTCTGATCCTTTGTTTCACTGCACACTGATATATGCAGTTAGGGGGTCATTTACTATTCTGAAAAACGCCTAAAATAAGCATATTTCAGGCGCAGATAGTAGCGCAATGGTTAGTTGTGCCGCTATCTGTGACTTCTTACTGCTCACGCCAGGTCTAAGATTGTAGGTGTGGCACAGGCGGGGAAGGGGATGGGCATGTTTTAGGCATAGAAAATGGTCTAAATGTAAGACAGCTCGGAAACTCTCTTACATTTAGAAGCGGGCTATGGGGCTTTATCAGGCTGGGTTCACACTTGAGCGTTGCGCAAACGCGCGTTTTACGCGCGTTTTTGACGCGCATTTTTATGCGCGTTTTTGTAATAGTAAACGCGCGTTTGACGCGCGTTTGTGTGATTCACTACAGTGTCCTATGGCCACAAACGCCCCAAAAGTCGCTCATGTACTTTTTGGAGCGTCGGGCGTTTTACAGCGCGATCGTACGCGCTGTAAAACGCCCAAGTGTGAACCATTCCCATAGGGAATCATTGGTTTCTCCTTGTTGAGCGTTTTACAGCGCGTAGGAACGCGCTGTAAAACGCTCAGGTGTGAACCCAGCCTCAAGAACGGCGTCTAAAATGTTGGTCTTAATAAATGTGCCCCTTAGTGTTCTCTATTATGTATACAAAGGGGGACATTTATCAATAATGGCGTCATTTGCGCTAAATAAATACTAACATTACAAATCACAATTGGTGATTTGTTTCACCTCATATATCAAAAGACGCACACCACTTTTAAAATATGACCTTTTTAAAATATAAACTTGATTATCCGCCTATTTCTCTCGATTTGCGAAATTTTTAACGCCGATCGCACTAAAATGGGACTTTTTTAAACTGAAATGCGCCCTTTCAGACAATCCTGCCAGACTACACTTGAGACTTTTAAAACATATTTCCAACATTGGTAAATTGCGACTTTTGTCTCATACTCAGTACGTTTGTGTTATTTTGTTTTTGATGAATGTCAATTTACTGACGAAACCCTGTTGTTTAGCTCATTTATATTGTCCTGTTTTAATACTTAACTATCACTTCTTCCTAAAACGAGCTGGTTTTTCTTTTCATAAATGTGACTTTGACAAAAAGTCACATCTTTATGCAACAAATGCAAATTTTTCCACAAAGTACTACCACATAAGCTGGCTTAATTGTCCGCAACAATTGATCCATTTCTGCCGATAAGAAGATGATAAATGAGGCGTAATGTGCGCCAATTTGATAGCACCACCCACTTTGACATTTCCCATGTTCCTATCCTTTCCGTTTTAGACTAGGGGCTTCTGAGGTGTTCTACTTTGGTCATAATCCCCTGAACACGTCCCCCTCCTTGTTTTTCTGGGTAAGGGCTCATTAACACGACTGTTGCCCCTCCATCGCATTTGCGGATCCGCAATACACGTGCACCATTCTGTGTGCATTCCGCATTTACTTCAATGGGTCCCCAAATCTGGAGATGCGGAACGGAATCACGGAACGGAACAATACGGAAGCGCTACGGAGTGCTTCCATGGGGTTCTGTTCTGTACTTCCGTTACACAAAAAGATAGAACTTGCTCTATCTTTTTGCGGAGTGGACGAATGCAGACCCATTCTTCAAGTTGAATGGGTTTGGATTGATCCCGGCGGCCGTACGTAGGTGCACGGAACAGTCCACCTATGGCCGTGTGAATGAGCCCTAAGAGCTGTGTTTCCCCATGTGCATGTGTCCTCCCTCTTGGATGGGTTTACTCTCTAGGACCCCTCTGCTGGGATCAAAATCAATGAAAATCTAGTGTGAAAAAAAGGCGGGCAAACCAAAAAAAAAATTGTGAATGGAAGAATGTGTTTGTGCATTCATTGTTAAAATAAAGAGCGTGCGGTGACGTGTCACTTCCACCAATCACAGGGCGGATAATATTTTTAAATATCCTTATGCACCATCCAATAGGGTCTCAGGTGGCAAAGACTAGCGCAAGCAATGACCAATGAGAGCAAGGCTATGCAAATCAGGATCTGTCCAAGCAGGAGCTGAATGTCAAGTAGTCAAAGTTGGAGGATGGAGCTGGGAAGCCATGAGGTTTATACCGGGAGGAGAAACGTCTCATGTCTCTGGGGAGGCACAGCGGCTAGCTAGAGGCCGAGCTATGTAACCCTGGGGGATCCTTCTGGAGCATAGGTAGCCCCTAGGGTCCTTGCCAGCCTCTTTGGTCAACTTTTTCCAGGAGGAGGTGCTTCTTATGGCCAGGTACCATTCATGAATTTGGGGCTCTGGACTGGTGAGTAGCATCTGGGAAATGGCAGGAGCTTAGGGGAGTAGTGAGGGCTGCATCAGCAATTAGTGCCTTGAGGGGGGCAACGTCCCCTCTTATGGCTGGGAGGGAAGGAGACACTCAAGAGGGGCCTCCAGGCTGCTGCACGGACTGCTCGGGTATCAGGAGATGCCCGGGTGGTTGGCAATGGTGAACTCAATGTGCTCCCTGCCGCTGATCTTCAGCTGTGTCATGTGTGTGTACCGATATGGATCACATTTGTGGCAGCTTGTTCATTGGGGGACATTTACTAAGCATATTGCACGAGAATTATGGCGAAAAATAAACCAAAAAGAATGGCGTTTTGATTTGAGCCAAATATATCTACTATTTTCTTCTGAATTTTCACCATAAAGAATGCATCATGCCAGAAATAAGTAAAAAAATGTCAAAGTGGCGCATATTACGCCTCATTTATCATCCTCTTATCCACAGAAATGGCTAAAATTGTTAAGGGACAATTAAACCAGCTTATTTGGTGGTATTTTGTGTAAAAAGTCGCATTTATGGCATAAAGATGTGACTTCTTGTCAAAAAGTCACATTCATGAAAAGAAAACCCAACTCGTCGTGGGAACAAGTGATAGGTAAGTATTAAAACAGGGCGCATTTATTTTTATCTAATATAAATGAGCGAAACAGTAGTGTTTTGTCAGGAAATTGACACTCAACAAAAACAATAAGACAAATGTCCCGAGTCTGAGACAAAAGTCGCAATTAACCACTGGAAATGTCGCACACATGCTTAAAAAGTCGCAAATACATTTTAAAAGTTGCAAGTGTGGTCTGGCAGTGTTGGCGCATTTCGGTTGAAAAAAGTTGCATTTTAGTGCTATTGGCGTTAAAATGTTGCAAATTGAAAGAAATAGGCGGATAATCAAGTTTATATTTAAAAAGTCACATTTTAAAAGTGTCGCGTGCCTTTTGATAAATGAGGTGAAACAAATCGCCACTTTTGATTTGTAATGTTAGTATTTTTACGGAAATTACGCCATTATTGATAAATGTCTCCCTTTTCTCATGTACATGCTCCCACACCCACATCGCCTCCATCCCCCCCACATCATTGGTGCAGAATGTTACCATTAGAAATGTACGGGCTAAACTCTCCAGGACACGTTCTCTGCCCTGTGGCACAGGCATGCCCTTTACTTTTCTGGATTCGCATTTACACTGCCCAAGTTTTGCATTACAGCTTTATGATCATTTGTAGAGGTTACACAATATCTCACTGAAATAATTAGCCTCTGTGTTATATAATATTACTGTACCGATGCATATGGACGATGTGCCTTTATAGATCCCAGGCCCTGGACTATGTGCTGACAGAGCTGGCTGCTGATTCGGACATAAGTTCAATAACTTTACTGTCATCCGCGGCCCTTTTTCTGTTGTACTACTGGAAAGTGTAATTAGCAGTGCAATATTAAAAGGGCATCGGTTGGCAGGGCCTCATCGCTTGCCTGCAGTCAGTGCCAATAGGGGCACATTTTTAGGTCTGTTTTAGAGCTGGACATTCGATCTTGTCGGCCAAATGCCTGGACAAATGCTGCTATATTTTCATAGCCCAAAGTGCCACATTGAATGGTACTTTTTTTTGAAGGTTTCATGAACAGTATTTCCCTATTTTTTGGAGGCCATTGTGGTACCGCAAGAGATATGTGGAGCCTGCATTCCCTGCATTTAATGAAGGCTGGTATGGCACCAGTGAATTTGGAATTTAGCGTTAAGTTCCTGTCCTAAAGAGATTGCCTTAACGCCAGCGGACAGGCATAAATAATTTTGTACAAAATGTATTTGCCAAGAATCTTTTCTAATTTCTAATACAGCATTAGCATTTTACATTTTCTATCATGAGTATGGCACTATTGTATTTGTTATTTGTGTTTGCAGTGTGGTGTTGCATTGTTTGCCATTTCCTTATTGACCTCTGGCTGAATACTCAACTTAAATGACTTTTCTCTTCATCAACATTATTATTAGTTTTTTTTTAAACTATATATACATACTTTTTTACCATGATTTATATTCAGATGCTGTATTGCCCCCTGTTACATGTGACTGTGGTACAATAGCTAACAAGCATTTTGGAAAGTAGCAGTATTTTATCTATAATTTATTAGTATTAATATACTATGTTCTTTCTAATTAATATTTATCCACTAGCTATATACATATAAATATATTATATTAGATTTTTATATATTTTTTTAGATTCATTTATGTGTACAGACCCATAGCCCCTGCTTCCTCGAGTTCTGCAGCTATATCTTTTCCAGAGCGGAATATTGCAATGTTCCTAGAAATATTTTAGCTTTATTTTTTTTGTTTACCACCCACCCCCATCAGTAATGCATTGTGCTGCTGTACCCAGTGGATATACACAGGAGTGACCCTGTAAACTGGTGAGAGATGCTCTGACAGTGTTGCACTACTGTGTTTTTTAATGAAGCAGTGCAATAGTATTGTCAAAGCATTTCATTCCAGTACATCTCCCATCTTTGCCTGTGCATTATTATTATTATTATTCTTCTAAACTGGTGATTAGAGAATAGTGTGAGTGTGACATTACCACCTTCATGGCGGCCATCGCCCCACTGTGTGCTGCAGGCTGACTCTTGGTTTCTGTATGTTTTTGTTTGACTTCAACCTGCATAAAAATGAACACTTACAGCCAGAGAATCCTTTCTTAACCCCTTGTTGCCAGAGGGAGGGGTGTGCATGGATTGTGCAGAGCATTTATCGCTCCATTGTATGTCGATGCTGTTTATTTCTCCTCCTGAATCATGACCAGCATATACTGGGTATTACTTTCATAGATGGATTGCTATATTTATTGCACAATCTTTATGTCATATTTAAAGATGAGGGCACACATTCCCACCTATGCCAGGTTTAGATTTACTTTTTATACATGTTATTATGATTATTATTATTTAAAAAAAAATCATTGGAATTTACTGCATTTATTTCAATGGAATACATTTAAAAAGGCAATGGCTATCCGGACTGGGTAATTGTGCTGTACTGGTTGCTGTGAAATGGACTCTGCTTTACAGAATTTTTACCCCTTCCCCCACATTAGCTTTTCTAGGCCGTAGGCTGGTTATTATTATGAGGCCTGTTTTATTTTAGTTTTTCATTGCCATAAAAAAGCAGATTTGCCCTTGTTTAGTGGCAGGGCACGGTCATGTTAAGCTAAATGCAATTCCCTGGAATGGTGGTCTGTCCTTTCTGAAAGGCTGGCATCAGGGCGCACTAGCTGGTAGTGGCTTCATAGAATCATTTAGAAAATGAGGCCCTGCTAGAGTATTATTCCGTCTGGCACCCTGTGTAGGCCTCATGGCTTTGTCCTGACGTAGTAGCATGGATGCAAGTGTGTGGGCATGGCCTATACCTATGTCTCCACTATATACAGGGTTGAGACTGCCTTGTGGGTCACACCAGTGGCTGTCTACCTCTCTAACAAGGAATTGGTACTAAGCGTTACTTGTAAGTATTATTTGTATTGCAATCTAATGGCAATTCTTGGAGGGAATGACGTTTTTGGTGCTTTCGGTATCTACACGTGTTCATTATTGTGATCCTTTTTGCAAGATGTAAATACTGAAAGCATAAATAACAGTACAATGATTGTACAGGAGCCACAGCGTCCAGGTCTTGGTCTGGAAGGGGCTCAGCCATGACAGTTATTTGTAGAGATGAGATGAAGGCTGCTGGACAGGAGGGTGTGTCTGGATCAGTCCTACTATATATGTGTATCTGTACCGCAGGCTCTGTGCTGTGTATAGCATGTATGTGTGTAGTGTGTGCGGGGTGCAGGCGGGGGGAGGGCTGTGGAATGCAGTGAATCAGGTCGGGCTGAGCAGGGGGAGGGGATAGCCTCGGGAGAGCTTCCATCCTGTCGTTGCATAAACTTGTTAAAAGAAGCCCTCATGAGTAGGAAGCGGCCTGGGACAGGGAGGGGATCGCAGTGCACATCGGACCCTTGTGAGTGAGCACTGACACTGCTGCATTGGCCTCTTGTCCTTTGTACCAACCCATTCACCACAGTGCCAAGCCCTTAGCTAACCAGAAGTCTCTAAAAACCATCTGATTGATGACAGATATACCTGCTGTAATGTATGTGTGACCTGTGGGGACAACTCTCTGCTGACCTGCACCATATATTTATTATAAATGACAGCCAGATGCCATGTAAACAGTCCGCATAGGTGGGAAGGACCCTGGAGTGACTGAAAGCCCCCCGGGCATCTTGCGTGGTTAGACTTGAAAAGCAGCCCGAAAGGCGAATTACAGGGATAGCTGACAGTGTGCTCTCACCTGGGCAGGTTGGATCCTGCATCATGGCACAGGAATCCCCTGTGTATGTGGAGATCTGTAGAAGCTTGCTGCATGGGTTTAGCTAGGTAATGCTGGAATGCTTGGAATCATGGGAATAGGAGCTGATTAACCCTTTTTATTTTGGATGGGAAATTCCCGAATTGAAAAAAGTGTCGGGCCATAGAGTGCTGTTGTCTACTCTGACAGTTCTTCCTGTCCCTAAACAGGACATTATTTTTGGTTCCATACGAGTTTTACCATTTCTGCCTTTTATGACCATCTGCACAAACCTGTTTGACGCCTATAAAAGCGTCAGCGGTTTCTGTACAGTCGGAATATGGTGACATTTGTTTTAAAAATACTGCAGTGATGTCAGATGTGAGGTGCCAAGAATATCCAGGGAAACTTTCATCTGGAATATCCCAAAGAGCACAGTGTATTATTAGCTGACGTCTCCTATCAGACAAAGGCCATTTCTGAAATGTGATGAAGTGGGGGTTGCTTCTAAACATATGTGAACATGATCTCGCTCCTGGGGTATAAATAGCAGACTTTAGCTAGTGTCTTGGTTTAAAGTTGGTTCTAATAAGTGCCACACATTCTCCGGATGGATGGCTTTATTAGGACACCGGTCACTCTGAGCAGTGTGGTATATACAGTTTAGGGAAGAGCCTATTGAGTCGCTGGCTGTCCCTGATCGCCCCTATTAAGTGGCTGTTCAGAAAAGGAAGGGTTTTCAGGGCATTTTTCTTGTTATCATCAGTGAGCCTTCTCTTTTCATCCGGTGTGCAGTGAAGGAGGTGTGAGAAAATGGTACAGCTTATGTATGTGCCCACAATTCTCCAGTAACCCCTTGATGGCCACAGATGAGTTGTTTATCAGTTGTAGTGTTTTTTTGTCTGGTTAGAAAGCTACATCAAAGGAGACTGGGCCTGTCTCACACTGTTCTGTGGAACGTGAGGAATCCTTAATGCAATAGTAAGATCAATGTGGAATGCATACATTAGCCAGGAATCCATGAATTACAGGATTGTATCCCGTTTCCACTTTCATTTAATCCGCTGGAAAACCAGTCTGTGGAGGGAAGAAAGGAGAAGGGAGAGGAGGAGAATCAAGTGTCAAAAAAGTGAATTGGTTGTAGAGGGGGAGGGGATTGGATTGTGGAAGAAGGAGGGTGTGTGTGGGGTCGTAGGGGGGGTCTCTTTTCCTTAAAATGAGAAAACAGACCCCCCCCCCTTTTCCCTCCACTCCATTTCCTGAAAGGTTAAACAAGCAGGATCAATAGAAAGCTGCCATCAACCACGGCAGAAGTTTGTTGAAAATGGTAAAGTAGTAATGTCCATCAGTTTTTTTTCCTTGTGTAGACTGTGATAAAACGGCTGGGGGAAGTGAAGCCATAGCAGCAGGTAACGCGTGCGTCTTTCGATAGGACTGCCGCTCTTCTGGGATCTGACATGGTGTCACGGAGCAGCCATTTTACATTTTAGTTTCTTAAAAATCCCAAATATGTATTTCAGGGTTTCCTGAGGCCAAGGAAGCATTCCACGTCACAAGGTTGCTTTCCGCTGGTGATTTCTGTGCTCACTAAGGCCAGATTTAATAATGAAATGTTCCTGTAGTAGAGTCTAGATCATGTTCCTGATGCATGCCATGGTTGCTGTGCTTTACCACTGTGAACTTTCCTTCCCAACAGGTACCTGGTGTTGTAGGACTGTCCCTCTGTGAGTTGTGACCCTTAGGGAAGGAACCCTATCAATCTTGCCTCTGCTTTTGACATCAGAGTAGTAGTGCAATATTGCTTATAGGGTCTTTTCCTTGAGACACCTCCCCTCTTGTGCACAATGCCATGAAGATACTTGCGTCCTGATAGACTGGCACGCGGTTGGCATCACCTCTCTCCTTTGTAATATGGTTTGTTACCATCACCCTGAGATTGCTACATGCAGAACATGCAAAAGTGTATCCTGTGTGCTATTATAGTTCCATACCCTGTGTACATAAGTGTCCTGTGTGCTTCTTGTGTAAAGTACTTGGTGGCTTTTTTTTATAAGTCCAGTATAGAGTAAGGCCTCTTTCACACTACCGTTTTTTTCGTTTCCGTTTTTTGCGTTCCGTATACGGTCCGTATACGGAACCATTCATTTCAATGGGTCCGCAAAAAAACGGAATGTGTTCCGTAAGCATTCCGTTTCCGTATTTCCGTTTTTCCGTTCCGTTGAAAAGATAGAACATGTCCTATATTTGGCCGCAAATCACGGTCCGTGGCTCCATTCAAGTCAATGGGTCCGCAAAAAAAACGGAACACATACGGAAATGCATCCGTATGTCTTCCGTATCCGTTCCGTTTTTTGCGGAACCATCTATTGAAAATGTTATGCCCAGCCCAATTTTTTCTATGTAATTACTGTATACTGTATATGCCATACGGAAAAACGGAACGGAACAACGGAACGGAAACGGAACCACAACGGAAGAAAAAAACGGAACAACGGATCCGTGAAAAACGGAACGCAAAACACTGAATTCAACATACTGTAGTGTGAAAGATGCCTAAGGCTGAGTTCACATGTGACTGACAGTGATGAGCGCAGGAAAAATTCTATTCACTACAAAGCCGAATTTAACCTGAAATAGTCTAAAAAAAATATAAAAAATACTTACCTTACTTACTTATCCATTTGCTCATGATGGGCTGGCCGCTGTCATCTTACGTGAAGATATTGGCCGAAATCCAGTGCGCAAGATTTTGCGCCAGACCTTCAAACAAGATGGCACTGTATTATTCTTATCAAATGTCGTGATCAGCTATAAACATGGCATCTGAGGGGTACAATGACAGAGAGCGGCGCCGCTCCCTGTCATTGCACCGACTACTTACAAAGAAATGCGCTTTGTGACTAAGTAATTCATCACAAAGCAGATATTTTTTTATTTTTATTCACCAAAGCAGCCGAATCGAAATTTTACAAAACTTTGCTCATCTCTAGTGACTGATTTACTCTGGGTTCACATCTGAGTGTTCGCGATGGAGCGCTCTATGCGCGATTGTACAGGCATTTGCAATCGCGCATACAGAGACAAGCGAACGCCCATTGTCGCGCGTTCCCGCTGAAGTCTATGTACGGGAACGCGCGTCAAGACGCCCCAAAGAAGCTCATGTACTTCTTGGGGCGTCGGGCGTTTTACAGCGCGATCGCACACGCTGTAAAACGCTCAGGTGAGAACCATTCCCATAGGGAATCATTGGTTCTTGCCTGTTGAGCGTTTTACAGCGCGTAGGAACGCGCTGTAAAACGCTCAGGTGTGAACCCAGCGTAACTGCAGATTCTCTTCAGCATAAAATCTGCTTAGTTTCTGCTTGTAATATGCAGCAGGAAAGAAACAAAGGATTGTGGATTTTTGTGGCTGATTTTGTTTGAAATGCAGCAGATTAGGCGCAAATTCAATTTTTTCACATTGCTGGTTTTGCTGTAGGGAATTCCGCAACCCTAAATCCACAGTTAATCAGTCATGTGAGATCACAGTTCACATGTTTCGTTTTTTGAGGAGGAGGTCTTGAGGCAGATTTTCTTTCAGATTTTTTATTTTTTTTGCCAAAGCCAGAAATGGCTCCATCAGGAAGAACTATAAATTGCTTCCTTTATATTTCCAATTCCTTTGGAATACACTTCTGAATTTGGCTGAAAACCCTGCAGGAAAATCTGCCTCAAATCCTCCTCCAAAAAACTCAGCGTGAACCTTTCCCAAAAGTGACATCTTGTGTGAATAGTGCATTTGGTTGATATTTGTTATAAGGTACTGAGATCAGTCTGTGCTAAAAAGTTTAGTTTTTTTATGAACTAGTGGGTGGCCATAGGAAGGCATGTGCAGTCACCTCCTGTGCTCTCTCCCTGCCAGGGACCCTCGGTAATGGCAGATCATGTGAAGGCCTATTTGGTCTGAGGTATGTGAGAAAAGAGAGAGCATTGGTCTGGGAGGGGGTTGAGCCTAGATTGTACAGGCTTTACTGAGTTGCCGCAGCCCTTACATTTTAGCTAGTTCAGCAGTGAAGTGTGTAGAATGTACAGACTTCTTGAGTTTTGCACTGCAGCCCATACATTCTAGCTGCTTCAGAGCTGAAATGCCTAGAATGTATGGGTGCCTTTGATTCTTCTCCATGTAGCCTGTAGATATTACACTATTCATTACTGAGGAGGCTAGAATGAGCAGATTCCCTGAAATTCTCATTAGGCTACATGCACACGACCGTGAAAACGGAAGCCGCCCATGTGCCTTTTGCAAATAACGGAACGGGCGGTCATTGATATAACTGCCTATTCTTGTCCGTTTTGCAGACAAGAATAGGACATGTTATATTTTTTTTGAAAAACGGCGGCTCGGATGCAGACCCAAACAACGGCCGTGTGCATGAGGCCTTAGCCAGACATTTTAGTTTGTTTAGCACTGAAGTGCCTAGAATGTACTGGCTCCTTTGAGGTTATGAGATCAAGATACAGAAGTGTTCCCCCCCCAATTGATTAATTACAAATATTGATTTTTGCCCAATATAAAATAAAAATTAGATTTCATATATAATGGACAAGATAAATGCTGTCAGTTACACTTTTTATTTTAGTTTGACTGGACTTATTTTTATTTATTTAAATAACATGGCGTTTCTTTCCTGCACCATGAGGACATATTGGGAAGATGATGTTTAATGTGTTGTGCTAGGATAACATTCCTTCTTAAGTTCATAGTAATAAACAGGTTAAACTGTATGGGCCAAGAATCAGAGGAGGCAATACATTCTAAGCACCACACTACTGAACAGGCTACAATGTATGGGCTGCAGGAGAATCTCAAAGATGCCAGTATATAGTCCCATTTTGGCTCCTTTCAGGTTCTCCCTACAGACAATATATTATAGCCTGTATATGAAGTGCTCAGAATGTATGAGATGTTCCTACAGACCATATGGGATCCTTTGATGTTCTCCCTGCATACCATATATCATAGCCTGTATATGTCATGCATAGAGTGTATGAGGCATTCCTACAGACCATATGGGCTCCTTAGAGGTCCTCTCTGAAGAACATATTATAGCCTGTTCAGTACTGAAGTGCCTAGAATGTACTGGCTCTTTTGTGATTCTCCCTGCACATTTTTCTAGCCTGTATATGAAGTGCTCAGAATGTCAAGGGCCCCCCAGAGCAGATAGCTTGGGGAACACATGGTAGCACAGTCACTCCTAAGGAGTTATGGGGTATTTTGGTGTTTTTGTATGGTGGTTTCCCCCTCCTTGGTCCCCCCCCCCCCTTTTTTTTCTTCTGTTTTACAGGGCTTACAAGAAAAGGAGTTATGTTCCAGTTTTATCCCGTGCAAAGAAATTTTCTGCCTGGCAACCATCCATGTAGTGGTCAGCATGCAATTGGTCTGTGGGGTCAGCAGCGGGAAAAATTAGGATCCGGATTGACTGTTGGAGACATCGGTGGGAAAAGTTGCAGTTTAAAAAGGGGAGACGCCACTTCGGTCCTCGCACTTGAAGAGGACCAAGGACCCTCCCTCCCTTTGAATTAATTGTTGCACTGTTTTATTTGTGGGGATTTATCGCCCAGCTAATGTGTGGACTTTGGGTCAATATTTATGGATGAGTATTTATTATTCAAATGTGGTTAATATATCTTATTATTTATTAATATTTAATTATTTATTATGGTTTTAATATTTGGGTAACCCTGAATAAAGCAACACAGCCTGAGTTTATCCACAATTGGAGTTATGAGTTTTTATTACTTTGGTTCTTAGAGTATGTGTCACCATGTATGGTGTTCCTGCAGACTATATGGGCTTCTATGAGGTCCTCCCTGTAGACCATGTATTGTAGTGTGTTCAGCACTGAAGTGCCTAGAATGTACTGTCCTGTTTGAGGTTCTCCCTGCATATTTCTTTGTCTATCCCAGAGATGCCTAACCTGCGGCCCTCCAGCTGTTGCAAAACTACAACTCCCACCATGCCCAGACAGCCTACAGCAGGGCATGGTGGGAGTTGTAGTTTTACAACAGCTGGAGGGCCGCAGGTTGAGTATCCCTGGTCTATTCTATATGATGTGCTCAGAATGTATGAGGTGTTCCTACAGACCATATAGGCTCCTTTTGAGGTTGTCCCTGCAGACCATATACTGTGGCCTGTATATGAAGTGCATAAAATGTATGAGGTGTTCCTACAGACCATATGGGCTCCTTTGAGGTCCTCCCTGCAGAGCATATATTGTGGCCTGTATATGAAGTTCTGAGAATGTATGAAGCGTTCCTGCAGACCATATGGGCTCCTTTGAGCTTCTCCCTGTAGATCATATATTGTGGCCTGTTTCGTACTGAAGTGCATAGAATGTACTGGCTCCTTTGTCATTCTCCCTGCATATTATTTAGTCTAGCCTGTATATGAAGTGCTTAGAATGTATGAGGTGTTCCTGCAGACCATATGGGCTCTTTTGAGGTCCTCCCTGCAGACCATATATTGTAGCCTGTATATGAAGTTCCAGAATGTATGAGGCGTTCCTGCAGACCATATATTGTAACCTGTTTAGTAGTGAAGTGCAGCCCACACAATTTATCCAGTTATTTAATGGCCTGCATGGGTTACTTGAATGTTTTTGATGGTAGTTACTAGCAGTTCTCATAGTAGCCCATTCATGTATGTATGTGCTCCTTGGAGGTATTGATGGATATATTTCTTAATGAAACTGAATATAGCAAATCTGTAAAGTTTTTTTGCTTCACTACTTTTTCACAAGATAGCTCCTTATGTTATGTGATGTCACCATATTCTATGAGCCACAACCTTTTTGTGTTGTGTGAGGGCTAATTCTTTACATTAGCGCCAATTTTGGATGCAGACATCTTTGAATTCCTTTTTATTCTGTCATTTCAGGAGGCCTGATCAACAAAACAATTTTTTTAATAGTATTGGTTGTTACAGATGTGGCATTGTTACATTGGGGGCCATTACCCGCCAGTTTGGGCGAGCATGGACGCCTTTCCGCTCACCTTGTCTGTCGCAGGTCCAGCAGTCTGTTGTCTTGTGTGTCTATTGTGGATATTCTTTATTGAACCTCACTTCTTCTAGAGTATATCAAGGGTTAATAGCTCCTTGGTTAAGTGTGCAGCTGCTAGGCAGTTTCTATTGTGTAATCCGCTTCCTGCCTGAGAAACAAGTTTACTAGCTTGCTGGATCCTGCAAGGATGCCATAATCTGCTTGTGTACTGACTTCTACCTGATTCCATGATTTTTCACCCTCTGCCACCTAACTTGAGCCTTTTCACTATACTGACCCTGTATTGCTTTCCCTGACCTCTTACCTCTTTCAGGTTTGCATGTACTCTGCCTGCCATGACTGTGGTCTGTTAATGACTATAGGTTTTGCCTGATCCTTCAGTGCTTCGCACCTGTGTCTCTGGTCCTCATGGGTCACCGGTCAACCACACAGAGACTACTCCCAGAAGTAGCCTGGTAGTTCCCCTGCAGAATAGTCCAGAACCTTGTATAACGTGTGCAGACCAGAGGACTGACAGGATAATGCCCTTATGTTTAGCCCAAAATCAAACCAGTTGGTTGACATTGTGGTTCCAGACCCACTACCCGATGGCAGTTTTGTATCTTATTTTTTGGCCCTCATAAACCGTTTAAATAAGGAACAATAATTATTTTTATTTTAGTCCCACTTGGGGACTTGTAAGTTAGTAACATAGGCAGAGATTTATCAAACTGGTGTAAAGTAGAACTGGCTTAGTTCCCATAGCAACCAATCAGATTCCACTTTTCATTTTTCACAGCTCCTTTGAAAATTGAAAGTGGAATCTGATTGCTTGCTATGGCAACTAAGCCAGTTCTACTTTGTACCAGTTTGATAAATCTCCCCTATAGTTTGTAAGGCTGAAAAAAGATATATGTTCATCCAGTTCAGCCTATGAATGTTACGGATATAAAAGCACTGTAATACTTCAGTACTGTAGTACAAAAAGATAAATTAATTTAACCTGTTGTTACTGTGACATCATATTCAGACTGGACATTATGCCAGCCGCCCTTATATTTTAGCTAGTTCATGTTTGAGAGTAATATTAAAGGGGTTTTCTGGTAGTTGTATACTGATGACCTTTACTCTGGACAAGTCATCAGTATCGGATAGATGGGGGTTTCTCCAGCTTTTCCTAGACCATATGACGTCATATTCATGGGTTACAAGGCCTAGGGACAGCTCAGCCCCAATGAAGTGAACAGCATAGCCACTATACAGTGGACAGCGCGGTACTTAATTTTCTCAAAGAAGGCTGCAGCACTACTGCAAGCCCCAAGGCTTTCTCAAACAGTTGATCAGCAGGGGTCCTGGGTGTCGGATCCTCTCCAAATACTGTTGAGCTCTGGGGTTATCAGTATAAAACTCCTGGAAAAGCTCTTTAAGGATGAACCCCCCAGTATGTTCTCTTCCCAAGAGCATTAGAAAACAAAAATTTGTAATCTGAACTCCATATTTATAGTACCACTCATGTACAGTATAACTATAGACAATGGTCCGAAATTGGGGTGACAAATTCCGTTTAAATGTCTGTAGTCAAACTAAAGGAAGGAAGGAACATCCCAATAAAGCCAGTATATAATGAATATCAAGCTTGAAAATGGGTGCAGGATTGGATTCAAACATCTGTTTCTTTGGTATTAATTCCATAATGACCAAGAAGCACATATGTATGAAGCTAAGTGCTGGGCTTGAGTCTGAGGAGGAGATAGAAGTAGTTTATTTCCGCTTCTGCCCTCTCCTTGGTGCAGAGCCCTGGTGTCAGTGTACCCTAGACACTGCCCATGACAATAATCGTTACAATAAAATAGGGAACCCATTTACATTTATTTTGGTGTCAGTTTCTATACTTAGGGCTGCTAAATCATCATATCGTGTGCGCTAAATCACAAAAAAGTGTCTGGTCATTAAGGCCTTTTCATTTGCCCATGATATCAACCTTGGACAAAGCTACTTAAATTATATATATGCTCTCATGGCTAATGCAGGGTATATGATGTCCTCAGAAGGCGATACAAGGAGGGTATATAGTGTGTATATATAGGGAGGGTATATACTATATATAGAGGGAGGACTAGGAAGGGTATATACTATATATAGAGGGAGGACTAGGAAGGGTATATACTATATATACTATATATATATATATAGAGGGAGGACGAAGGAGGGTATATACTATATATAAAGGGAGGGTATATAGTGTATATAGAGGGTGGAGAGGGGGGTATATAGTGGGAGGAACTGGGGAGAGTATATAGTGTATATAGAGGGAGGACTGGAGAAGGGTATATAATGTATATAGAGGAAGGAGTGGAGGAGGGTATATAGAGGGAGTACTGAGGAGAGTATATAGTGTGTATATAGAGGGAGGAGTGGAAGAGGGTATAGTGTATATAGAGGGAGGACATATCGTGTATATAGAGGGTGGAGTGGAGGTATATACTGTATAGATGGAGGACTGCAGAAGGGTATATAATGTATATAGAGGGAGGACTGGGGAGGGTATATAGTTTTATAGAGGGAGGACTGGAGGAGGGTATATAGAGGAAGCACTGGAGGAGGGTATATAATGTATACAGACGAATGAGTGTATATAATGTATATAGAGGGAGGAGTGGAGGAGGGTATATAGAGGGAGGAGGATATATAGAGGGAGTACTGAGGAGAGTATATAGTGTATATAGAGGGAGGAGTGGAAGAGGGTATATAGTGTATATAGAGGGAGGACTAGGGTGGGTATATAGAGGGTGGAGTGGGGGTATATACTGTATAGAGGGAGGACTGGAGAAGGGTATATAATGTATATAGAGGGAGGACTGGGGAGGGTATATAGAGGGAGGAGGGTATATAGAGGGAGTACTGAGGAGAGTATATAGTGTACATAGAGGGAGGAGCGGAAGAGGGTATATAGTGTCTATAGAAGGAGGACTGGAGGAGGGTATATAGTGTATAGAGAAAGGAGTGGAAGAGGGTATATAGTGTATATAGAAAGAGGACTGGAGGAGAGTATATAGTGGATATAGAGTGTATAGATAGGGATCACTGGAGGAGGGTATATAGAGGGAGGAGTGGAAGCGGGTATATAATGTATATATAGAGTAAGAACTGGAGGAGGGTATATAATGTATATAGAGCAAGGAATGGGGAGAGTATATAATGTATATAGACTGAGGACTGGAGAAGGGCATATAGTGTATATAGAGGGAGGACTGGATGATAGTATATAGAGGGAGGAGTGGAATTGGGTATATATAGAGGAAGAACTGGATGAGAGTATATAATGTATATAGATAGAGCAAGGAATGGGGAGAGTATATAATGTATATAGACTGAGGACTAGAGAAGGGCATATAGTGTATATAGAGGGAGGACTGGATGATAGTATATAGAGGGAGGAGTGGAATTGGGTATATATAGAGGAAGAACTGGAGGAGGGTATATAGTGTATATAGACAGAGGACTGGAGGAGGGTATATAGTATATAGGGCACATCTACTGTGATTAGCATAACTAATGTGTCAGGGCACCTAAAGAGCATCAGTGTGGGTCCACTTAAGGGGGCATCACTGTGTGGGGGACACTTAATGGATATCCTGCTATGGAGGGGCACACTTAGGCGCACCATACTTTGTGGCGAGGCACACAGGGGGCATCATACTGCCTGAGGGCACTAAGGGACTTCACTCTTATAGATGGCAATAAGTGGACATTCTTATTGTGTTTTGGAACTAAGGGGGGCACAGAGGAGATTGTATGGGATTAGAGAAATGGCGTATTGCAAAAATCTGTGTGTGGACTACCGTGTGCACTCAGCAGGTAGTGGGGGGGGGGGGGGGGCAGTCCGCAGGCAAAACCACAATGTGGGTCGCACTAAGGAGGCAAAACTACTGTGTGGAACTTCCATGTAGGGGCACTAAGGAGGCAAAACCACCATGTGGAGGGGGGGGACAGGGGAGGCAAAACTACTGTGTGGAGGGGGCGCTAATGAGTTAAAAATACCTTGTAAGGGAATGTATGGTGAGTAGTGTAACTGTAGGTGTCTATATAAGAGCTTCCAGCAGCTCTCAGAACTTATATACTCCCCTACATAAAAATAGAGCTGCCAGACCCCTCACCAGAGGTGCCTGCATTCTCCCTGCTCTGGAGGCAGCAGTACTGCTCTGCTTCTCTTTCCAGCTCTTGTCCTGCATCTGGCACAGTCTGCAAGGGGCGGCAAAAAGCAGTCACATGATCTCATGACGTCATGCCCTCAAAGAAGCCAATACATTCTAGGCTTTACCCTGGGAGGGGCAGAAAGCGAGGAGGCAGTGTGTGTGTGTGTGTGTGATAGTGGGTGGGTAGGAGGGGCTCCCAGGGGCAGCGTGTGGGTGGCCTGTCGATGTGCTCTTTTGGGACCTGTGAGGCCCAGGAAAAGGGCTCAGTGGGTGGTGAGCAGACACTCAATACAGGCAGCGCCAGCAGATCAGGGCTTATCCCACTGCTGGATCACTTCTAGTAGCTGAACGTGTCTGTGGTACCCACAATGGCGTCTTCTCACATACAAGTGTGGCGCCTGACGAACCCCCTGGGCGGCCTGACACTCTTTCCCTGTTGCACTACTGTAACAAACAGAGAAGCAGTGCAATGATGAAAGGGCATCAGTCTGAACCTGACATCAAAGTGCCATTACTACCACCCCATCCAGGAGAGAGGAGCCACCACCCATGTGGCAGTCTTATGTATTGTCTCTTCACTGTCCTGAATAAACATGTTACCTCATGCAAGCTACGACCCCGTGTCATCATTCTCGCTCCAGAACATGCAGTGTGTACCACTGCCCTTACACTATACACTGCATGTCTCCCATAGGCCGCCACCTGCTGTGCTGCAGCCAGACTAAAGGAAGACATTTTATGGCGGCAGGAAAACCAGCTAGACGTGTGAGGAGGCCGCACACCACGCTCGTCGCCTTCCTCCCCCTATGGCTGCTTCCTCCTTTGTGTGCCCCATTGTGAGCCCCTTCTGAGTGCAGAAGAAAAGGGGGGAAAAGACGAATTTCCCCTGCTGTCCGCAGATACAGAAGATGGCTGCGAGTCTAACACGTGTGGATCCAGGCTGCGCCTATACTTTGTGTGTGTGTGTGTGTGTGTATATATATATATATATATATACACCCATATATTCTGTTATCTTTAGCACCACTTGTGAGTGTGAGGAAGGGGGGGGGGGGGGGGTACAGTGTTTATTTTCCCCCTGACCTTGCCTGGCTGGTCAGTGAGAGACCTGACAGCTGCCTCTTTGAAGACTGCAGAGGTTATGACCTGCAGGGCCCTTCTCCCCTCTGTCCCTAGAGCTGCTGAGTCAATCAGGTTGAAGGTGAGGGGGCAGGGAGGAGGAGGAGGAGGGGTGTGGGGAGGATAGGAAGAGAAGCAGTAGGGGGAGGGGGTGGACTCAATGACTTGCCCTTTCTTTGGTTTACAATCTGTGAATGAATTGAAAAATGACATGGAGATCCAAGGAGGAACTAGCACTTCCACTAGCAAGACAGCTGCAGTGGAGCCTCCTCGCTGACATGTCACCAGCTGCTGCCCTCATAGCACAACTGGGTGGGACAAAGCGGAGATGCCCATTCCTGGGTCCTTTCCCGGTTACTGCACACACAGCGATTAACCCTAATGGTGCCTAGGCTGTTTTCCGTTTGCCGCCTGCAGAGAGACACACATGGGGGGGGGGGGGGGGCTGTGAGAATGTATACATTCTGTAATGGTGGAGCAGCTTCATTAATATAGTAACACGTCAGGAAAACAAAATAAAAAATACATCTAGAGATTATTCTCAACAATGGCTGACTGTCTAGAAACCTCAAAATGCACCAAGAGGAGATTTTCTCTATATGGTGAAGTAACAGAGAATATGAAGCGCCTTTCCTGTGCCCCTATGTTCTGTCAGGAAAGCATACTGCAGTGCTAGGGCCGAGCTAGTAGATGCCATTACTTCCTAGGGTGGGTGGCCAAAGCCGAACCCCATGCATGTGGAGCGCCGGCGGCGAGCTGCACACAATACACGAGCGGCTTCACATGGCTGTGGCTTTCTACTCGTACTCGATAGGATTGTATGGGTAGAAAAGAAGCTTGCTGCACGCAGACAAGCTCGCCTCTGGAACAATGAGGGCGCTCAGCCTGCTTTGAACTTCACGTTTCCTGGAGCGCGCCCATGCCATGTGTACAGCCTGGATTTGGCGCTCTTTTTTCTCATGTGGGGTATACAGCTGCACACCAACAGTACAAGATGGAGGAATTCTGAATGAAAAATCACACACTGTCCTGTTCAGGATGACTGCACCACACTAGAAAGACCCGTAGTTTAGGTGTACACAGGGTCTGAGCCGCCCACCCTTCATTAGGCACTTAAAATACATCCTAATTGGAATGTGAATCCTGCCCCACAGAAGCACCTAAAGCCAGGAATGCGGAAGGGGATATCCTCCAAGCCCCCTCCCCTATAGCCTGTGTGCGCCATATACTACACGAGGCTCTGCCTGAGGAGAGCTTAGAAGGATGTGATCCTACCTCCATCACTCAGATTTCTACATGGATATATAATTTATATATACAATTTAAATGATTAAATATGTATATGTATATATATATATATATATATATGACACTCAAAATGATGTCGCTGATTGTTAATCATTTAAATTATAAAATATATATATATTTTTTTTTTTATGATTAACAATCAATGACATCGAGTGTCACTTTAAGGACATGTTCACATTGGGTAATATGAGAATATTTTCCCATTCAAACGAATAAATAGAATTCTTCCAAATCCCTTTTAGAATGTGCAGAAAAAGGACCACATGCTATTAGGATGTGCATGCTTTTCCATTGTAAATTTTGGCAGATTTCGATGATTATAATAGAATGGTAAAATCCACAAACCATATGTTCAATGTGTATGTGAAAAGAGATGTTTAGACAGATATCTGCAGCCAGACAACTTATGTTTGGCCGACATCAAACACACTTTTATCTTCAGCGGTTTTAAAAACATAATTATCATTGTATTTTTCACGTCTTTTATTTTTTGTTGTTACAAATGCATTTTCATCAGGGAATTTTTAAAGTACTGTTGAGAAGTCTATGGAAAAAACATCATGGCGAAAAAAAAACACAACCAGTGTATGCTGCATACTGAAAAAAAAAAAAAAAACTCCACCCAAACACCACAATTCAAAACGCTTTGTATGTAATGCACTTTATTTTTCACTATAGACCTAAACAGCATTTTTTTTTTCATAGAAATAAAAATGCACACACCATGAAAATGCTCCATGAAAAATGTGGACTAACAGAAAGGGGGATTTAAAAACAACAACCCATTATTCACAGAAAATAAAAAAAAATTATAAAGTTTTTTTTTTATTATTTTAGCAGCATTATACAATTTAAAATGAAGCACACAATATGTTCCTTCTGTAGCTGTCATCATAGAGAACTAAGACTCCTATATACATAGGCCACCCATTGCTATTTTACTGCTGCTGCGAGGGAAAGGTGTTAGTAAAATAGTAGATTGTAGAATTCGGATAACAGTATGACAATTCTATTGTGCTCTTGATAGACCTTGATAAAGATATCCACAGAAGAGCCCTGCACTTATCAGTGTAATGGTTGATGCTGTAATCTACTCACTCATCCCCTTCCTTCTCTACTCACACTGAATGGTCTGATTGAGAGAGTCGAGCGAGGATGTCCGCTGTGCTAAAAGTCCAAACAAAGGAGGAGGTTCAAGGGGCAGGACAAGAAGATTACATGGAGTGACTTAAGAAATTATATCCTGAAAATCATCCACCCAAGTTGTGTAAAAAATAAAAATAAAATAAAAAGTAGAATATTCACATACAGGCTGTTAATATGTGATTGTGTCCAAATGGTACCAGTGACCACCTCTTAGTGTGGTGGCTGAATATATACCTAAAACCCACTTTATTGAGGTTGCTGTGAAGTGCACTTCTATAGTTTCTTAATTACATATTCTTCAACAAGCACAGTTTTACTACTAAATTGATTTCCTATGAAAAGTGTTTACATGGTTCATGCAATGTATATAATATAGTATAGCAGGGATCAGCAACCTCCAGCACTCCAGGTGTTCTGAAACTACAACTCCCAGAGTGCTACATTCACTTTTATGTGAGCTAGAATAACAACTGAGCGTGTTTGCATGCTGGGAGTTGTAGTTTCACAGCAGCCGGAGTGCCGAAGGTTGCTAATCCCTGCAGTATTAGTATAGTAATTGACTAATATAACATTATTACTGTGATTATTCCCTCTAGCTTCTATTTTTTATTTTCTGGACAACTCCATCAAAATCACAGGACAACCTTTTTTATGAATAAGTGTAAAAACTAATGTGATGATGCGGTTTCTTTTGTTCTAAGGCTGATAATGTGAAATAATGATACGTGTTTACAAGGTTATATGAATGTCTCTATCGATCTATACCATCCAAGACTGCAAAATAACTCTGGATAATTAAAGGGTCTGACCATATACAAATAAAACTCTAGAGGAGATAGGCTAAATAGGATGTTCTGTCCTGTAGACGTCATCTCTATTATAGGTCCTCGTTATATATGGGACTAAAACGTGAGATACAAGTGGCTTATTGTAGTGTTTGTTTGTTTTTTAGACAAAAATTGCCAGCTTCATATTTTACATGGAAGTCTGGAAAATATTAAGCTCAGGCACAGTTTTTTTTTGTTAGTTTTTTTCAACCTTGAGGTGATTTATATATTTTATTTTTGTCAGAATAGTTTTTTTTTTATAAATCACATGCATTGGGTGTGGTACTATTTTTTTCCAGGCGTTTTCCCGTAGACTTATCTATAAAAGAGAAAAAATAAAAAACACTGAGAAAAACAATGTGTCACAAAAAAAACAACACCCCTAAAAAAAACTTGTGAAAAGGGCAATTTCCTGGCAATAAAAAAAGTGCTAAAAAGAGACTGTGTGTGACAGCACCCTAAAGGAGGTTGGGAAGGGATATTGGAATATTGATATATTTTATATAATTTTATAGGACAAATCTATGTTGATAAACTGTGATACAATGTTAATGCATGACAGATGAAGAAAATAGCGTTTAAAGATGATAAGTGATATGTATCTATAGCTTCAAATAATAAGACCCCCATTTTACTGGGAAACTGGCAACTGCTAATAATTTGATTTAAAAAAATCCCAAATGTTTTGTTTTTTTTGTTATGGACACTGTATTAAAGTTTCCTATGTCCGTGGACTGTCTGAGAATATACAGATGGATGGCATCAGTATCTGCAATGACAAACAACTAACCTTCCTGCCTGTCAACAGACAACTGAATGCAGCTTCCCCTTGGAGTCAGTGAAAGTGAAGGAGAAATAAATACCCAGAAAAAACTGTAGTGAACTGATAAGAAATGTATATTAAGCAGAATGTATATGTCGCCATTAGTTATGAGCAAAGCATTCAAAGCTGAATTCGGTCCGAATCGCAACACATACGAATTTCCTTGCACTTCATGGTAACTAATCAGTTTTTCCTAAAATGGCTGCTGCATGTGTTACAAAGTGAAAGTAAGAAGTCCAGGAACACAGCAAGGCTGCTCCGTGTGACTGTACCCTAAAGCCTCTTGCACACGAAACGTATTTTCTTTCTGTGTCCGTTCAGTTTTTTTTGCGGTCAGTATACAGAACTATTCATTTCAATGGGTCTGCAAAAACAAAACGGAAGGTATTCCGTGTGCATTCCGTTTCTGTAGATCCATCCTGCAAAAAAATAGAACATGTCTTATTATTGTCTGCATTACGGACGATAGTACTGTTCTATGAAGGGCCAGCTGTTCTGTTCCGCAAAATACGGAATGCACACGAATGTCATCCGTATTTTTTGCGGACTCAAAAATACATATGGTCATGTGCAAGAGGCCTAAGGCAGAGTGGCCTGGGTATACCTGATTTATAGCAACTTGTGACAAATTAATTCAGAACAAATCAAACTTCTTAGCTAACTTCGGTGAAGTTATCGAATAGAATTTTTCTAAATTTTGCTCATCCCTATTCACCACCTAGTAAAAACCACAATATGGTCTAAAAATAAAATGGAATGTTTTATTAAATCATTTTAAAATCAAAAACTAGTAAAAGGTGTTGAAGGACTTGCAGTCACATGACTATCTGTAAAGGTCGTCTACAAATGTAGCTACAGTATACAGTACAAAGCTCCACTGAGGAGGATAGTGGGAGGTGCTCTGTGTTATGCCTCATTAACACGTCAGTGTTTGGTCAGTGATTTCCATCAGTGATTATGAGCCAAAACCAGGTGCAGGTCTAAGCACAGAACAGGAGCAGATCTTTCCCTCATACCTTATGTCTGTGGAGGCTCCAATCCTGGTTTTGGCTCACAATCACTGATGAAAATCACTGACCAAAACACTGATATGTGAATGAGGCTTTAGTGTCTGGGGTGCATATTTATTTCAGTCGTCTGGTCTTGAGGCTGTATTTATGTATTTTAGGGGGCCTGTATTTAGTTTGGTCTGGGGTCTGTATTTATTTAGAGGGTCTGGTCTTTGGTCTATTTTTATTTAGGGAATGTTGGATCTCTAGTTATTTTTCTGGATCTCTTTATTTTGTGGTCTGATCTGGGGTCAGCACGGTGGCTCAGTGGTTAGCACTGGTGCCTTGTAATGGTGGGGTCCTAGGTTCAAATCAGACCAGGACCAACATCTGAATGGAGTTTATATGTTATCCTTATCTTTGCATGGGTTTTCTCCAGGTACTCTGGTTTCCTACACTCCAAAAGCATACTGACAGGGAACTTAGATTGTTGTGAGCTCTATTGAGGACGGTAAGCAATGATAATGTCTGTAGGATACTGAGGAATATATCAGCGTTTAATAAGGGAGTAAAATAAAATAAATCACTTATAGAATGGAAGTGCTTATAGTGGTAATCATATATCAACACTGCTGAATGCCGTACTAGAGGAATAAGACTGGCAATGTGCAAGGAACCCCACATGTAATAATAAAACAAAGGCATGAAAAATATATGGCAATATAAAAAAGTGAATACAGACCACTAAGCAGCTGCAACCCCAACATACGTTTCGCCTGTAGCCTTCTCCTGGTATATATTTTTCATGCCTTTGTTTAATTATTAAGCATGTGGGGTTTCTTGCACATTGCCAGTAATGTTTCATCTAACCCATGTTATTTTGTGCTATAGGGTCACACGAACGTTCATGTGATATTTTTATAGAGCAGGTTGTTATGGACACAGCAATACCTAATTTGTCTAATTATTTATATTTATTTTGGTTTTACACAATAAAAGCATTTTTGAAAGAAACAATCATGTTTTTGTGTCTCCATTTTCTGAAAGCCATATTTTTTTGGGGGGGATTATCTTAAGTAGGGGCTAATTTTTTACAGCATGAGGCGACGGTTTGATTAGTACTATTTTGGGGTACATATGACTTTTTGATCGTTTTGTATTATACTTTTTGTGATGTAATGTGACAAAAACTAGATTTTTATGCACGGTTTTATTTATTTATTTCT
Organism: Bufo gargarizans; assembly: GCF_014858855.1. Taxonomy (NCBI): domain Eukaryota; kingdom Metazoa; phylum Chordata; class Amphibia; order Anura; family Bufonidae; genus Bufo; species Bufo gargarizans. Next base: position 544,294,769 of record NC_058080.1, on the reverse strand, counting down.
ACGGTGTTTACTTGACAGGTTAGATCATGTGCTATTTTTATAGAGCAGGTTGTTACTGACGCGGCGATACCTAATTTGTCTATTGTTTTTATTTATTTTGGTTTTGCAATAAAAGCATTTTTGAAAGAAAGAAAATCATGTTTTTGTGTCTCCATTTTCTGAAAGTCAAATGTTTTTTTTTATTTTTGGGGCAATTGTCTTATGTAGGGCTCATTTTTTAAAGCATGAGGTGACGGTTTAATTGGTATTATTTTGGGGCACATATGACTTTTTGATCGCTTAGTATTACACTTTTTGTTATGTAAGGTGAGAAAAAATGGCACAGATTATTAAATTTTTTTATGGTGGTCACCTGACGGGGTAAATCATGTGATATTTTTAGTGAGCAGGTTGTTACGGACGCGACAAGACCTAATATATCTCTTTTCATGAGAAAGGGGCATTTTTGAAATTGAAACCGTATTGTATTGCATTGACTATTAGTGTATTATACAGTGTATTACACTGATAGTTTGCCTAAGAGACCCAGCCTCATAGGCCTCCGTAGCTGCCCAGCCCCAGGGCCTTTAAAAGGCTTGGGGCTGCTATGCCAACCATCAGGTCCCCATCACTGCAGAACGGGAACCCCATGGATCAGGAGAAGGAGCGTGAACCTCCCATATGTGACTTATGAGGGGTTAATACACTGGCACTGGTGTTATCACCGATGCTCGTGGATGCAACAGGGGTTCGTCTGCCAATAACAGCCAGCCCTTGCCGCTGATTTGGGGCACTGCATGTGGGGCAGGGGATGGACTGCAGGATGAGAATGCTTGTCCTGGGGCACATAGTAACGGCCGTTTAGGACAAGTATTCTCATCCCAGGTCATTTAACCTGTTAAAAAAAAAAAAAGGATAAGCATATTCAAGCTGCAGATGTGTATTGATCTAGTTAAGCCAGAAGTTGTGTCTCAGGGGCTGTTTACATCACGGTTTTGTTCCTTGTTTAACATATTTGTTTGGAAAAAAAAAGATGCTAAAGTGTAGTACACTATGCTTTTCCATCCTGCAGAGTCAGGGAAATAAAACTATACATTAACATATACTTTTATGGATGCCATTGTATTTTACCCCTGAGCATGCATTTAGAAATGTCATATTTCTATCTCCATACTTCCTGAGGTGATGTTAGTGCTGTGTTTAATAAGCTAATCAGGTGCCCCCCCCCCCCCCAACTTCTGTTCCATTTTTGTTCTCACAGTATCACAAAAGGAGATAAATCCCAGATGCACCCCTCCTCCCTGTATTCTTCATATCATTTGTAGGTAACTAGTGGTCTTGCAGTGCTCACCTTGCAGCCACTGGCTACCCTTTCTTATGTGTACTGTACAGTATACAGTTATGTGTGTGGTCTTCTGCTCTGCACTGTTCTTTATCTCCTATGTGACACAGGACAGTGTGTGTATATAGATAACAGAATCTGCTCAGCCTGTACAGTAAAATATCTGTAGACTAGAGAAGATACAAAAATGGCTACTCTCTTATAGACTGTAAGGGAGAAGGACTAAGCATATAAGGCTACCATTCTGCTTGAGGCCCCCATAATGTAGAAGGCTGCCCATGCACTGCTCTGGACAGATTTTTGGGAGATTGAGAAGGTTTATGATTATTTACAGAGAGACTGCAGGCAGAAAAACGCAATTCCACTGTCCTCTAATTAAAGATACATTACAAAGTTTAATTTTTTACTTGCATGGTTGATTAGTGTTCCTCCCCCAACTCCAACACAAATATATGACTGCTTGGGGCATGAAAGGAAACAATGGGATCAGAGAGGTTGCAACTGAACTTGTCCAATCTCAGTTTTCACCAACAGGACATGTCAGTTTGAAGTCTTATTGACACCATAGCCATAAGATGGTATCTGTAGCCAAAAATCTAGGGCAAAGTAAGTAATGGCAAAATGCTGGGATTCTTACCGAGCCTAGACTAGGTAAAGCATAGTGGTCACTGTCCAAATGGTATTTCACCTCTCTGCACAGAAGCATTGCAACATTATGTTAGAGATCATTTGGATTCTCAATATTCTCAAAGGGGGTTTGATCAATAAGTAAACCATTGGAAGTTGGACACACAGTTGCAGGACTACTACCACCCCCCTCCCCCCAAACTTTGGATGAAAATGGATATAACTGAAGCTTCACATGACAGTGCATTAATACATATTTCCCAGTCCTTCTAATAAGATCCCTAAGCTTTGCATAGCTGCCTCCAACACTTGTTACCCATATAGCCCTTTCCAAAAGGAATTTCTTCTACAAAAAATAAAGCATGGACTGCAGGGCAAACATGAATGTAGCATATACTAGTTTAGGTGCCTGCAGCTACATTCCTTGTATTCCTGGTAAATATTTTGGCTATACATTGTATACTGTTAATGCATCTGGCTGCACCAGAATATGAGCAAATTTCAGAGCATTCAGAGCATTCCACCTTATGCTCAGTTCAACAGGAATGAATGCAGGATCAGCACTTGCCAAATAGGTGATTAATTACTATGGCAAAATGCAAGGCCTCTTCTCTATTCCTAGCATGTTCTTATATTTTAACAATGCTGATCACATCATACATATAGCTATATACATACAGGTGAAACTCGAAAAATTAGAATATCGGGCAAAAGTCCATTTATTTCAGTAATGCAAATGAAAAGGAATTGCATTAATGCAGCTTAAAATTAGAATTTTGTGAAAAGGTTTAATATTCTAGGCTGAAAGTGTCAGACTCTAGTCAGCTAAGTAATCCATATCACCTGAGCAAAGGGGACCTCAAAATTGTGACTTTGGGGTTTCATAAGCCGTAAGCCATAATCATCCAAATTATAACAAATAAAGGCTTGAAATATCTCGCTTTGCATGTAATGAGTCTCTCATCTGTTAGTTTCACCTTTTAAGTTGGATTACTGAAATAAATGAACTTTGCACGATATTCAAATTTTTCAAGTTTCACCTGTATACACTAAGAATACAAAAATATACAAATAAATGTGTAACTGTCAGCAGAAGTGACAGAACTGAAATGCACAACTCTAAAAAGACCATCTTTAGTAGGTTTAGTTAGTATCGTCCTCTCTCTCTATCTATGTTAGTATTTCACACAGCTTTAGAGGTACAGAAGTATTCTACTCTGCAGAGGCATTCTGCTGGTGACTGTTCATATTTCTAAGGCTGCTCATAATCATATTTTATGAGTTACTGTGTCTGGTAAAGCGGAACATGATCAACTACAGTTTATTTTAGTAACAGAGTTTGGAAACATAAATGACCCACTATATGATAATATATATTTATTCTTCAAATATTTCAGTGATTCACTGATGACACACCATTCAATAGATGAATCACACTGCATGCTTCCAGATTGTTGTCAAGGGAGTATGGAATAGTATTTATTCAAGTACAGTCTCAAAGAAATTAAGAAATAAATGGAGATGGTTTTTCATTTACAGAGTTTGATGGGGGCAGTGTCACTTTTAATATAGGTCATTTTTAATGTTCAACTTAATGTATGTAACTCTGTCTCATTATACAAATTTGTATATTATACACACTCAGAAAGGCTTATACATACATATTCAACCATAAGGACAACAAGTACATTGTGGAATGCAGAGCTTAAAGGGGTTCTCTACTCTGGACAATTTCTAATTGTTTAATCGGTCCCTTGTTAAAAAGTTGATCAAAAGTTTTATTGAATCTTTTGACAAAGCTATATATCAATCTGCTCAGCTCCTTCTGCTCTATAACACGCTGCCTGCTGATTGCACTGGATTTTGTGGTGACAGGTTCTCTTTAAGCATTATACAATGCCCATTCAAATTGATGGGCTGTCTTTGTAAGGCGTGACGGGACACATCCTCCAGAGCAAGAGATGCTCTTTGTCATTTCTCTACATTCTTGCCAAGAGATGAAAGTCCTGAACAGGGGACCCACCTCTATTTACTGAGAATGTCCTAATAGGGTATATGAAAATGGTTCTCCTAAAATGGTCAACCCCTTTAACTCTTTAACAATGAGCAGTGGTTCTCAAATGAAGCATTACTTTCAGTGTGCCTCAGAATGAATTACCATTCATGACTCACGATGAGTCAGATACCCATACATACTTCACGTTATGTAAATTGAGCCAAACATGCAGCCGAAAACGCCATTTTGTTACATGAAGGAGCATTTAGTCATCATATGTATGTGGTATTGCTTGTTTTGGGAAAATTTCCTCTATGCTTAGGACGGTGACACCGGCTCAAGAGCCTATTTGTATATGTTTTGTTTGGTTGATCCTTGGCTCTTTTTACATAAAGCTGTAAGTAATGTAAATGTAACACTTTTATACCTTCATGGTCACAAGATCACACATTTCTGCTGATGTTGAGGCATAAAGTTCTAGGCTTAAATACGAAAGATCTGATGTGCAAAAATGCGCAGGATAATCTGCTAATTTTGTTATGCGCTTGGGTTGATATGTTATGTGCTTGGGTTTTCATAGCATTTATGTTTTGTTAAGTTGTTGTTTATAGAATATCTGCTAAAACATAAATATGTCAGAACACAAGCAGAACTAAAGAAAGAAAAGTTTGCACTTATCATGATTGCAAGTCACCAGTTCCTTCCTATAACCCTTGACCCAGTTACAAACAAACTGAATGGGAAAGGGTGGTAGCAAGTGGAGAGAATATATCTACAGTGTCCAGACTATCTGATTTAACCAGTAGACATATGTTGAACTATTTTGGGCCAATTTCAGAGCAACATTATCATAAATTACTGCTGTAAAGCTAGCTAAAAATGTAACCATTTATTTCCCCGAGTTTCGTAAAAATTTTGTTATTCTGATAGAAATGTGTCTAATCTGACAATTACTAGTATGGGCATACACAATAGATGAATGTCAGCCAAATCTGCCAATTTCTGAGGGACAAGCCAGCCATCTAATGGTTTTAGTTGTAGCCTGTGTCTCTCCCAACAGCAGAAGTTAGGGAAAAACATCTCATCCTCTTGTTTTCAAGAGAGATTCTCCTCTGTGTATTGAGACCACATGCATGCTCGCCTGTGTATGGGGGCGGTAAGAAGCAATATCTGTCAGCCCAATAAGTGTGTGGTGGCATCTAAGGTATGGTTAGCTTTGTGACTTGCAGAGTTCTGAATCACAACTATTACTGGCAAGATGATGCTTTTTTTTTTTTTTACTAAGATGAGAACAGATATAAAAAGTTTTTACATTGCTTCAACCCTAACAAAATATCTGTGTAAACAATCCACAATAACCAATTATTGATATTGGTTAGAAATCTCTATGTTTGATTCCAACCTAAGGATACAGCAGCGATGTAGCATAAATGATGATGATTTCTAACAATGAAATTGCGCTCGGAAAATCAGCAGCATTTACACAATACTCAATACTCATCTACACACTGTAGACATTACCTTTAAATTTGGTGTCGATTTTAAATCCATGGCATGTCAATTTATGTTGCATGTTTCTGCTGTGCAAAAGCGGAAATCTTCACACAATCCGCAGCATTTGTGTACTGAAATCCACAGTAAAATCCGCATTATTTGGTGTGGCATCATTTTTCCGAATGCAGATTTCGGCCAGATACACTGAGGATTTTCTGCTGCAGAACATCCACAGCAGACCCACGATGTGTGGATGTATCCTAAGGCTACACACAGCCTTTTTGCAGAGAGTTTAATTTTAACTGTCAAGCTTTAATAGCGAAAATGGGAAAATCTGTGTGTAGCCCTAGCCTAAGGCTAATTTCATATAAGACTGTTCAGTCTGGGAAACCAGTTCCATGTGACAGCTGTATTTCATGGCATTATATGAGTACAGTAGAACTGTAGTCAGGCATGAACTCACAGCATCAAAAGTCATTATGATGTGGTGAGTTCGGGTCAGAGGAGTGATGTTCAGTATGGAAAATATGGCCGTCACACAGAATATGTTACACGCTCATGTAAAATTAGCCTTAGTAATGGTAAAATCAGAAACATACAAATTGAAATATCACTTAATAATTAGTTCATTTAGAATTTCCATAGTGATGTAGCTGAAGAGTAAACTTTGAAAGCTGTAGAATTTACAAATTATTCTTTAACCCCTTCCCCTGCATGCATTTTGAGCGCAAGAACATTTTTTCATTTTTCTGATTGTCGCATTCGAAGAGCTATAACTTTTTTATTTTTCCTTTGAGGCAGCCGTATGAGGGCTTGTTTTTTTGTGGAACAAGTTGCAGATTTTAATGACACCATTTTAGGGTACATAAAACTCATTAATTAACTTTTATTAACTCTTTCTAGGGAGCAATATAAAAAAAATACAGCCATTGTCTATTTACATTCACTTTGCAGCATAAATAACATGATAACGTTACTGTCTGGGTTAATATGATCACAGTAATACCAAATATATAATTTTTATTAAGTTTTACTACTTTTGCAAAAAAGAAAATGTTTTTGCATTAATGTCCCAAGACTAGGGATGAGCGAACTCGAACTGTATAGTTCGGGTTCGTACCGAATTTTGGGGTGTCCGTGACACGGACCCGAACCCGGACATTTTCGTAAAAGTCCGGGTTCGGGTTCGGTGTTCGTCGCTTTCTTCGCGCTTTTGTGACGCTTTCTTGGCGCTTTTTGAAAGGCTGCAAAGCAGCCAATCAACAAGCGTCATACTACTTGCCCCAAGAGGCCATCACAGCCATGCCTACTATTGGCATGGCTGTGATTGGCCAGAGCACCATGTGACCCAGCCTCTATTTAAGCTGGAGTCACATAGCGCCGCCCGTCACTCTGCTCTGATTAGCGTAGGGAGAGGTTGCGGCTGCGACAGTAGGGCGAGATTAGGCAGATTAACTCCTCCAAAGGACTTGATTAACTGATCGATCTGCAGCTGTGGATCATTGAGCTGCTGATCCTCAATTGCTCACTGTTTTTAGGCTGCACAGACCGTTTGTCAGTCTCATTTTTCTGGGGTGATCGGCGGCCATTTTGTGTCTTGTGGTGCGCCAGCACAAGCTGCGACCAAGTGCATTTAACCCTCAATGGTGTGGTTGTTTTTTGGCTAAAGCCTACATCAGGGTGAAGCTGTCACACCAAGTGCATTTAACCAGCAATAGTCTGTTCATTTTTTGGCCATATACAAAATCAGGGGCAAGCTGCGCCTGTCACCAAGTGCATTTAACCCTCAATGGTGTGGTTGTTTTTTGGCTAAAGCCTACATCAGGGTGAAGCTGTCACACCAAGTGCATTTAACCAGCAATAGTCTGTTCATTTTTTGGCCATATACAAAATCAGGGGCAAGCTGCGCCTGTCACCAAGTGCATTTAACCCTCAATGGTGTGGTTGTTTTTTGGCTAAAGCCTACATCAGGGTGAAGCTGTCACACCAAGTGCATTTAACCAGCAATAGTCTGTTCATTTTTTGGCCATATACAAAATCAGGGGCAAGCTGCGCCTGTCACCAAGTGCATTTAACCCTCAATGGTGTGGTTGTTTTTTGGCTAAAGCCTACATCAGGGTGAAGCTGTCACACCAAGTGCATTTAACCAGCAATAGTCTGTTCATTTTTTGGCCATATCCCAGTCTAATTCTGTCACTAAATCCATACCGGTCACCCAGCGCCTAAATACTAGGCCTCAAATTTATATCCAGCTAAATCTGTCCCTAGTGCTGTAGCTGGGCGAGTTATTTAGTGTCCGTTCAAGCACATTTCTTGTTCTGGGTTGAAATACAATTCCCAATTTAGCAATTTCATAATTTAGTGGTTCCTGCTATATCAGAGCTCTTTGAAATCTATCCCAAAAAGGGTATATAATATTGAAGGTGCACATAGGGTCATTCAGAGTAACTTCACACACACCCGCTACTGTGTATTTCCAAGTCTAATTCTGTCACTAAATCCATACCGGTGACCCAGCGCCTAAATACTAGGCCTCAAATTTAATTCCCTCTAAATCTCTCGTTACCCACCGCTGTACTGTTGTTGCTGGGCAAGATATTTAGTGTCCGTCAAAGCACATTTTTTGTTCTGGGTTGAAGTACAATTCCCAATTTAGCAATTTCATAATTTAGTGGTTTCTGCTATATCAGAGCTATTTGAAATCTATCCCAAAAAGGGTATATAATATTGAAGGTGCACATAGGGTCATTCAGAATAACTTCACACACACCCGCTACTGTGTATTTCCAAGTCTAATTCTGTCACTAAACCCATACCTGTCACCCAGCGCCTAAATACTAGGCCTCAAATTTAAATCCCTCTAAATCTCTCGTTACCGTTGTCCTGTTGTAGCTGGGAAAGTTATTTAGTGCCCGTCAAAGCACATTTTTTGTTCTGGGTTGAAGTACAATTCCCAATTTAGCAATTTCATAATTTAGTGGTTCCTGCTATATCAGAGCTATTTGAAATCTATCCCAAAAAGGGTATATAATATTGAAGGTGCACATAGGGTCATTCAGAATAACTTCACACACACCCGCTACTGTGTATTTCCAAGTCTAATTCTGTCACTAAATCCATACCGGTGACCCAGCGCCTAAATACTAGGCCTCAAATTTAATTCCCTCTAAATCTCTCGTTACCCACCGCTGTACTGTTGTTGCTGGGCAAGATATTTAGTGTCCGTCAAAGCACATTTTTTGTTCTGGGTTGAAGTACAATTCCCAATTTAGCAATTTCATAATTTAGTGGTTTCTGCTATATCAGAGCTATTTGAAATCTATCCCTAAAAGGGTATATAATATTGAAGGTGCACATAGGGTCATTCAGAATAACTTCACACACACCCGCTACTGTGTATTTCCAAGTCTAATTCTGTCACTAAACCCATACCTGTCACCCAGCGCCTAAATACTAGGCCTCAAATTTATATCCAGCTAAATCTGTCCCTAGTGCTGTAGCTGGGCGAGTTATTTAGTGTCCGTTCAAGCACATTTCTTGTTCTGGGTTGAAATACAATTCCCAATTTAGCAATTTCATAATTTAGTGGTTCCTGCTATATCAGAGCTCTTTGAAATCTATCCCAAAAAGGGTATATAATATTGAAGGTGCACATAGGGTCATTCAGAGTAACTTCACACACACCCGCTACTGTGTATTTCCAAGTCTAATTCTGTCACTAAATCCATACCGGTGACCCAGCGCCTAAATACTAGGCCTCAAATTTAATTCCCTCTAAATCTCTCGTTACCCACCGCTGTACTGTTGTTGCTGGGCAAGATATTTAGTGTCCGTCAAAGCACATTTTTTGTTCTGGGTTGAAGTACAATTCCCAATTTAGCAATTTCATAATTTAGTGGTTTCTGCTATATCAGAGCTATTTGAAATCTATCCCAAAAAGGGTATATAATATTGAAGGTGCACATAGGGTCATTCAGAATAACTTCACACACACCCGCTACTGTGTATTTCCAAGTCTAATTCTGTCACTAAACCCATACCTGTCACCCAGCGCCTAAATACTAGGCCTCAAATTTAAATCCCTCTAAATCTCTCGTTACCGTTGTCCTGTTGTAGCTGGGAAAGTTATTTAGTGCCCGTCAAAGCACATTTTTTGTTCTGGGTTGAAGTACAATTCCCAATTTAGCAATTTCATAATTTAGTGGTTCCTGCTATATCAGAGCTATTTGAAATCTATCCCAAAAAGGGTATATAATATTGAAGGTGCACATAGGGTCATTCAGAATAACTTCACACACACCCGCTACTGTGTATTTCCAAGTCTAATTCTGTCACTAAATCCATACCGGTGACCCAGCGCCTAAATACTAGGCCTCAAATTTAATTCCCTCTAAATCTCTCGTTACCCACCGCTGTACTGTTGTTGCTGGGCAAGATATTTAGTGTCCGTCAAAGCACATTTTTTGTTCTGGGTTGAAGTACAATTCCCAATTTAGCAATTTCATAATTTAGTGGTTTCTGCTATATCAGAGCTATTTGAAATCTATCCCTAAAAGGGTATATAATATTGAAGGTGCACATAGGGTCATTCAGAATAACTTCACACACACCCGCTACTGTGTATTTCCAAGTCTAATTCTGTCACTAAATCCATACCGGTGACCCAGCGCCTAAATACTAGGCCTCAAATTTAATTCCCTCTAAATCTCTCGTTACCCACCGTTGTACTGTTGTTGCTGGGCAAGATATTTAGTGTCCGTCAAAGCACATTTTTTGTTCTGGGTTGAAGTACAATTCCCAATTTAGCAATTTCATAATTTAGTGGTTTCTGCTATATCAGAGCTATTTGAAATCTATCCCTAAAAGGGTATATAATATTCAAGGTGCACATTGGGTCATTCAGAATAACTTCACACACACACGCTTCTGTGCATTTCCAAGTCTAATTCTGTCACTAAATCCATACCGGTCACCCAGCGCCTAAATACTAGGCCTCAAATTTATATCCCGCTGAATTTGAATACAATACATTGGGCCAAATAATATATTTGTTGTTGTGGTGAACCATAACAATGAGAAAAACATCTAGTAAGGGACGCGGACGTGGACATGGTCGTGGTGGTGTTAGTGGACCCTCTGGTGCTGGGAGAGGACGTGGCCGTTCTGCCACATCCACACGTCCTAGTGTACCAACTACCTCAGGTCCCAGTAGCCGCCAGAATTTACAGCGATATATGGTGGGGCCCAATGCCGTTCTAAGGATGGTAAGGCCTGAGCAGGTACAGGCATTAGTCAATTGGGTGGCCGACAGTGGATCCAGCACGTTCACATTATCTCCCACCCAGTCTTCTGCAGAAAGCGCACAGATGGCGCCTGAAAACCAACCCCATCAGTCTGTCACATCACCCCCATGCATACCAGGGAAACTGTCTCAGCCTCAAGTTATGCAGCAGTCTCTTATGCTGTTTGAAGACTCCGCTGGCAGGGTTTCCCAAGGGCATCCACCTAGCCCTTCCCCAGCGGTGAAAGACATAGAATGCACTGACGCACAACCACTTATGTTTCCTGATGATGAGGACATGGGAATACCACCTCAGCATGTCTCTGATGATGACGAAACACAGGTGCCAACTGCTGCGTCTTTCTGCAGTGTGCAGACTGAACAGGAGGTCAGGGATCAAGACTGGGTGGAAGACGATGCAGGGGACGATGAGGTCCTAGACCCCACATGGAATGAAGGTCGTGCCACTGACTTTCACAGTTCGGAGGAAGAGGCAGTGGTGAGACCGAGCCAACAGCGTAGCAAAAGAGGGAGCAGTGGGCAAAAGCAGAACACCCGCCGCCAAGAGACTCCGCCTGCTACTGACCGCCGCCATCTGGGACCGAGCACCCCAAAGGCAGCTTCAAGGAGTTCCCTGGCATGGCACTTCTTCAAACAATGTGCTGACGACAAGACCCGAGTGGTTTGCACGCTGTGCCATCAGAGCCTGAAGCGAGGCATTAACGTTCTGAACCTGAGCACAACCTGCATGACCAGGCACCTGCATGCAAAGCATGAACTGCAGTGGAGTAAACACCTTAAAACCAAGGAAGTCACTCAGGCTCCCCCTGCTACCTCTTCTGCTGCTGCCGCCTCGGCCTATTCTGCTGCTGCCGCCTCGGCCTCTTCCTCCGCCTCTGGAGGAACGTTGGCACCTGCCGCCCAGCAAACAGGGGATGTACCACCAACACCACCACCACCACCTCCGTCACCAAGCGTCTCAACCATGTCACACGCCAGCGTTCAGCTCTCCATCTCACAAACATTTGATAGAAAGCGTAAATTCCCACCTAGCCACCCTCGATCCCTGGCCCTGAATGCCAGCATTTCTAAACTACTGGCCTATGAAATGCTGTCATTTAGGCTGGTGGACACAGACAGCTTCAAACAGCTCATGTCGCTTGCTGTCCCACAGTATGTTGTTCCCAGCCGGCACTACTTCTCCAAGAGAGCCGTGCCTTCCCTGCACAACCAAGTATCCGATAAAATCAAGTGTGCACTGCGCAACGCCATCTGTAGCAAGGTCCACCTAACCACAGATACGTGGACCAGTAAGCACGGCCAGGGACGCTATATCTCCCTAACTGCACACTGGGTAAATGTAGTGGCAGCTGGGCCCCAGGCGGAGAGCTGTTTGGCGCACGTCCTTCCGCCGCCAAGGATCGCAGGGCAACATTCTTTGCCTCCTGTTGCCACCTCCTCCTTCTCGGCTTCCTCCTCCTCTTCTTCCACCTGCTCATCCAGTCAGCCACACACCTTCACCACCAACTTCAGCACAGCCCGGGGTAAACGTCAGCAGGCCATTCTGAAACTCATATGTTTGGGGGACAGGCCCCACACCGCACAGGAGTTGTGGCGGGGTATAGAACAACAGACCGACGAGTGGTTGCTGCCGGTGAGCCTCAAGCCCGGCCTGGTGGTGTGTGATAATGGGCGAAATCTCGTTGCAGCTCTGGGACTAGCCAATTTGACGCACATCCCTTGCTTGGCGCATGTGCTGAATTTGGTGGTGCAGAAGTTCATTCACAACTACCCCGACATGTCAGAGCTGCTGCATAAAGTGCGGGCCGTCTGTTCGCGCTTCCGGCGTTCACATCCTGCTGCTGCTCGCCTGTCTGCGCTACAGCGTAACTTCGGCCTTCCCGCTCACCGCCTCATATGCGACGTGCCCACCAGGTGGAACTCCACCTTGCACATGCTGGACAGACTGTGCGAGCAGCAGCAGGCCATAGTGGAGTTTCAGCTGCAGCACGCACGGGTCAGTCGCACTACAGAACAGCACCACTTCACCACCAATGACTGGGCCTCCATGCGAGACCTGTGTGCCCTGTTGCGCTGTTTCGAGTACTCCACCAACATGGCCAGTGGCGATGACACCGTTATCAGCGTTACAATACCACTTCTATGTCTCCTTGAGAAAACACTTAGGGCGATGATGGAAGAGGAGGTGGCCCAGGAGGAGGAGGAGGAGGAGGAGGAAGAGGGGTCATTTTTAGCACTTTCAGGCCAGTCTCTTCGAAGTGACTCAGAGGGAGGTTTTTGGCAACAGCAGAGGCCAGGTACAAATGTGGCCAGCCAGGGCCCACTACTGGAGGACGAGGAGGACGAGGATGAGGAGGAGGTGGAGGAGGATGAGGATGAAGCATGGTCACAGCGGGGTGGCACCCAACGCAGCTCGGGTCCATCACTGGTGCGTGGCTGGGGGGAAAGGCAGGACGATGACGATACGCCTCCCACAGAGGACAGCTTGTCCTTATCCCTGGGCAGCCTGGCACACATGAGCGACTACATGCTGCAGTGCCTGCGCAACGACAGCAGAGTTGCCCACATTTTAACCTGTGCGGACTACTGGGTTGCCACCCTGCTGGATCCACGCTACAAAGACAATGTGCCCACCTTACTTCCTGCACTGGAGCGTGATAGGAAGATGCGCGAGTACAAGCGCACGTTGGTAGACACGCTACTGAGAGCATTCCCAAATGTCACAGGGGAACAAGTGGAAGCCCAAGGCCAAGGCAGAGGAGGAGCAAGAGGTCGCCAAGGCAGCTGTGTCACGGCCAGCTCCTCTGAGGGCAGGGTTAGCATGGCAGAGATGTGGAAAACTTTTGTCAACACGCCACAGCTAACTGCACCACCACCTGATACGCAACGTGTTAGCAGGAGGCAACATTTCACTAACATGGTGGAACAGTACGTGTGCACACCCCTCCACGTACTGACTGATGGTTCGGCCCCATTCAACTTCTGGGTCTCTAAATTGTCCACGTGGCCAGAGCTAGCCTTTTATGCCTTGGAGGTGCTGGCCTGCCCGGCAGCCAGCGTTTTGTCTGAACGTGTATTCAGCACGGCAGGGGGCGTCATTACAGACAAACGCAGCCGCCTGTCTACAGCCAATGTGGACAAGCTGACGTTCATAAAAATGAACCAGGCATGGATCCCACAGGACCTGTCCGTCCCTTGTCCAGATTAGACATTAACTACCTCCCCATAACCATATATTATTGGACTCCAGGGCACTTCCTCATTCAATCCTATTTTTATTTTCATTTTACCATTATATTGCGAGGCTACCCAAAGTTGAATGAACCTCTCCTCTGCCTGTGTGCTAGGCCTAAATATATGCCAATGGACTGTTGCAGTGGTGGGTGACGTGAAGCCTCATTCTCTGCTATGACATGCAGACTGATTCTCTGCTGACATGAAGCCAGATCCTCTGTTACGGGAGCTCTCTCCTCTGCCTGGGTGCTGGGCCTAAATTTATGACAATTGACTGTTGCAGTGGTGGGTGACGTGAAGCCTGATTCTCTGCTATGATATGAAGACTGATTCTCTGCTGACATGAAGCCAGATTGTCTGTTACGGGACCTTTCTCCTCTGCCTGGGTTCTGGGCCTAAATTTATGAAAATTGACTGTTGCAGTGGTGGGTGACGTGAAGCCTGATTCTCTGCTATGATATGAAGACTGATTCTCTGCTGACATGAAGCCAGATTGTCTGTTACGGGACCTTTCTCCTCTGCCTGGGTTCTGGGCCTAAATTTATGACAATGGACTGTTGCAGTGGTGGCTGACGTGAAGCCTGATTCTCTGCTATGACATGCAGACTGATTCTCTGCTGTCATGAAGCCAGATTGTCTGTTACGGGACCTCTCTGCTCTGCCTGTGTGCTAGGCCTAAATATATGCCAATGGACTGTTGCAGTGGTGGCTGACGTGAAGCCTCATTCTCTGCTATGACATGCAGACTAATTCTCTGCTGACATGAAGCCAGATTGTCTGTTACGGGACCTCTCTCCTCTGCCTGGGTGCTGGGCCTAAATTTATGACAATGGACTGTTGCAGTGGTGGCTGACGTGAAGCCTGATTCTCTGCTATGACATGCAGACTAATTCTCTGCTGACATGAAGCCAGATTGTCTGTTACGGGACCTCTCTCCTCTGCCTGGGTGCTGGGCCTAAATATATGCCAATGGACTGTTGCAGTGGTGGCTGACGTGAAGCCTCATTCTCTGCTATGACATGCAGACTAATTCTCTGCTGTCATGAAGCCAGATTGTCTGTTACGGGACCTCTCTGCTCTGCCTGTGTGCTAGGCCTAAATATATGCCAATGGACTGTTGCAGTGGTGGGTGACGTGAAGCCTCATTCTCTGCTATGACATGCAGACTGATTCTCTGCTGACATGAAGCCAGATTGTCTGTTACGGGACCTCTCTGCTCTGCCTGTGTGCTAGGCCTAAATATATGCCAATGGACTGTTGCAGTGGTGGGTGACGTGAAGCCTCATTCTCTGCTATGACATGCAGACTGATTCTCTGCTGACATGAAGCCAGATTGTCTGTTACGGGACCTCTCTGCTCTGCCTGTGTGCTAGGCCTAAATATATGCCAATGGACTGTTGCAGTGGTGGGTGACGTGAAGCCTCATTCTCTGCTATGACATGCAGACTGATTCTCTGCTGACATGAAGCCAGATCCTCTGTTACGGGAGCTCTCTCCTCTGCCTGGGTGCTGGGCCTAAATTTATGACAATTGACTGTTGCAGTGGTGGGTGACGTGAAGCCTGATTCTCTGCTATGATATGAAGACTGATTCTCTGCTGACATGAAGCCAGATTGTCTGTTACGGGACCTTTCTCCTCTGCCTGGGTTCTGGGCCTAAATTTATGAAAATTGACTCTTACAGTGGTGGGTGACGTGAAGCCTGATTCTCTGCTATGATATGAAGACTGATTCTCTGCTGACATGAAGCCAGATTCTCTGTTACGGGACCTCTCTCCTCTGCCTGGGTGCTGGGTAGTGTTGAGCGCGAATATTCGAAAAGCAAATTTTTTTCGCGAATATCGCAACTTCGCGATTTCGCGAATATTTCGAATATAGTGCTATATATTCGTAAAAACGAATATTCGTTTTTTGTTTCCCCCCCCCCCCCCACAAAATTACAGTACACATATAATTGATTGTTTCCCAAAGGTCCAACAGCTCAGATCTTACTCACATTGCCTAGAAAGTGATTGAGGCGCGAATCTTCGTAAGGCGATTTTATTAGCGCACATGCGAATATCGGCACGTCCCAGAACAGAGGCAAAGGGCTTTGCATTCATACATTAGTGAATTGAGTTGCGAATCTTCGTAAGGCGATTTTATTAGCGCACATGCGAATATCTACACTTGTCCCAGAACAGAGGCAAAGGGCTTTGCATTCATACATTAGTGATTGAATTGAGCTGCGAATCTTCGTAAGGCGATTTTATTAGCGCACATGCGAATATCGGCACGTCCCAGAACAGAGGCAAAGGGCTTTGCATTCATACATTAGTGAATTGAGTTGCGAATCTTCGTAAGGCGATTTTATTAGCGCACATGCGAATATCTACACTTGTCCCAGAACAGAGGCAAAGGGCTTTGCATTCATACATTAGTGATTGAATTGAGCTGCGAATCTTCGTAAGGCGATTTTATTAACGCAAATGCAAATATCTACACTTGTCCCCAGAACAGAGAGGCAAAGGCCTGTGCATTCATATAGTATAGCACCATATTCGCGAATACGTAGAACTTCGTAAAATTCGATTTACGAATATTCGTATTTTTTATTTTACTTTCCACCTTACAGATTACATTGATCTGTACTCTGTCAACTACTGTCATCACCCCCCACTGTATCTCGATTGATTCCCAAAAGTCTCACATTCCCTAGAAAGTGATTGAGGTGCGAATCTTCGTAAGGCGATTTTATTAGCGCACATGCGAATATCTACACTTGTCCCAGAACAGAGGCAAAGGGCATTGCATTCATACATTAGTGATTGAATTGAGTTGCGAATCTTCGTAAGGCGATTTCATTAGCGCACATGTGAATTTTGCATAGCATATGTATTATGCGATAATTCGAATTATCGCATATGCGAAATAATAACGAATTTGAATAATCGCGAATATTTTACGAATATTCTTTCGAATATTCACAAAATTTCGCGAATTCGAATATGGGACATGCCGCTCAACACTAGTGCTGGGCCTAAATTTATGACAATGGACTGTTGCAGTGGTGGGTGACGTGAAGCCTGATTCTCTGCTATGACATGCAGACTGATTCTCTGCTGACATGAAGCCAGATTG
Organism: Bufo gargarizans; assembly: GCF_014858855.1. Classification (NCBI taxonomy): domain Eukaryota; kingdom Metazoa; phylum Chordata; class Amphibia; order Anura; family Bufonidae; genus Bufo; species Bufo gargarizans. The sequence continues at coordinate 544,277,676 of NC_058080.1, read as the reverse complement.
TCTGTTACGGGACCTCTCTCCTCTGCCTGGGTGCTGGGCCTAAATATATGCCAATGGACTGTTGCAGTGGTGGCTGACGTGAAGCCTCATTCTCTGCTATGACATGCAGACTAATTCTCTGCTGACATGAAGACAGATTCTCTGTTACGGGACCTCTCTCCTCTGCCTGGGTGCCGGGGCCTAAATATCTGAGAATGGACTGTTCCAGTGGTGGCTGACGTGAAGCCTCATTCTCTGCTATGACATGCAGACTAATTCTCTGCTGACATGAAGACAGATTCTCTGTTACGGGACCTCCCTCCTCTGCCTGGGTGCTGGGCCTAAATATATGCCAATGGACTGTTGCAGTGGTGGCTGACGTGAAGCCTCATTCTCTGCTATGACATGCAGACTAATTCTCTGCTGACATGAAGACAGATTCTCTGTTACGGGACCTCCCTCCTCTGCCTGGGTGCTGGGCCTAAATATATGCCAATGGACTGTTGCAGTGGTGGCTGACGTGAAGCCTCATTCTCTGCTATGACATGCAGACTGATTCTCTGCTGACATGAAGCCAGATTCTCTGTTACGGGACCTCTCTCCTCTGCCTGTGTGTGTGCTGGGCCTAAATATATGCCAATGGACTGTTGCAGTGGTGGCTGACGTGAAGCCTCATTCTCTGCTATGACATGCAGACTGATTCTCTGCTGACATGAAGCCAGATTCTCTGTTACGGGACCTCTCTCCTCTGCCTGTGTGTGTGCTGGGCCTAAATATATGCCAATGGACTGTTGCAGTGGTGGCTGACGTGAAGCCTCATTCTCTGCTATGACATGCAGACTAATTCTCTGCTGACATGAAGACAGATTCTCTGTTACGGGACCTCCCTCCTCTGCCTGGGTGCTGGGCCTAAATATATGCCAATGGACTGTTGCAGTGGTGGCTGACGTGAAGCCTCATTCTCTGCTATGACATGCAGACTGATTCTCTGCTGACATGAAGCCAGATTCTCTGTTACGGGACCTCTCTCCTCTGCCTGTGTGTGTGCTGGGCCTAAATATATGCCAATGGACTGTTGCAGTGGTGGCTGACGTGAAGCCTCATTCTCTGCTATGACATGCAGACTGATTCTCTGCTGACATGAAGCCAGATTCTCTGTTACGGGACCTCTCTCCTCTGCCTGTGTGTGTGCTGGGCCTAAATATATGCCAATGGACTGTTGCAGTGGTGGCTGACGTGAAGCCTCATTCTCTGCTATGACATGCAGACTAATTCTCTGCTGACATGAAGACAGATTCTCTGTTACGGGACCTCCCTCCTCTGCCTGGGTGCTGGGCCTAAATATATGCCAATGGACTGTTGCAGTGGTGGCTGACGTGAAGCCTCATTCTCTGCTATGACATGCAGACTGATTCTCTGCTGACATGAAGACAGATTCTCTGTTACGGGACCTCCCTCCTCTGCCTGTGTGTGTGCTGGGCCTAAATATATGCCAATGGACTGTTGCAGTGGTGGCTGACGTGAAGCCTCATTCTCTGCTATGACATGCAGACTGATTCTCTGCTGACATGAAGACAGATTGTCTGTTACGGGACCTCTCTCCTCTGCCTGTGTGTGCTGGGCCTAAATATATGCCAATGGACTGTTGCAGTGGTGGCTGACGTGAAGCCTCATTCTCTGCTATGACATGCAGACTGATTCTCTGCTGACATGAAGCCAGATTGTCTGTTACGGGACCTCTCTCCTCTGCCTGTGTGTGTGCTGGGCCTAAATATATGCCAATGGACTGTTGCAGTGGTGGCTGACGTGAAGCCTCATTCTCTGCTATGACATGCAGACTGATTCTCTGCTGACATGAAGACAGATTCTCTGTTACGGGACCTCCCTCCTCTGCCTGGGTGCTGGGCCTAAATATATGCCAATGGACTGTTGCAGTGGTGGGTGACGTGAAGCCTGATTCTCTGCTATGATATGAAGACTGATTCTCTGCTGACATGAAGCCAGATTGTCTGTTACGGGACCTCCCTCCTCTGCCTGGGTGCTGGGCCTAAATATATGACAATGGACTGTTGCAGTGGTGGCTGACGTGAAGCCTCATTCTCTGCTATGACATGCAGACTAATTCTCTGCTGACATGAAGACAGATTCTCTGTTACGGGACCTCTCTCCTCTGCCTGGGTGCCGGGGCCTAAATATCTGAGAATGGACTGTTCCAGTGGTGGGTGACGGGAAGCCAGATTCTCTGCTATGGAACCTCTCTCCAATTGATTTTGGTTAATTTTTATTTATTTAATTTTTATTTTAATTCATTTCCCTATCCACATTTGTTTGCAGGGGATTTACCTACATGTTGCTGCCTTTTGCAGCCCTCTAGCTCTTTCCTGGGCTGTTTTACAGCCTTTTTAGTGCCGAAAAGTTCGGGTCCCCATTGACTTCAATGGGGTTCGGGTTCGGGACGAAGTTCGGATCGGGTTCGGATCCCGAACCCGAACATTTCCGGGATGTTCGGCCGAACTTCTCGAACCCGAACATCCAGGTGTTCGCTCAACTCTACCCAAGACCCATCACTTTTACATATTTTTTTTTCTGCAAAGCTGTGTGAGGGATTGTTCTTTTGGGGGGCAACTTGTGGTTTTCATTGGTATTTTGAGGTACATAAGACTTTTTTGATCAATTTCTATTCCTCTCTGCACAGTGCCCACTCCCCTCTGCAGAGGCTCCACTGCCACCAATGATTGCATACATATAAGCCACAGCACATTATCAAAATAATGCATTCCTTGGGGAATGAATGATTTTGATAAAACACACTGACACCAATGACTCCATATAACATATGATTATTAGTGAGGGCTATTAGTGCTGTCATTTAAAGGGGAGGGTGGAGTGTAATGAGCACTAGGGGTGTAGCTGTAGGGGTGCTCAAAGCACTACAGCCTGCCCCTTGAGGCTGCTTGATTTGTATAAAGATAAAACTTCTCATATCTCCACAATGCTGCAACCTACAAAGATAAGTAAGGTATCATTTTAATCAGCATAATCATATTAAGGGTCCATTCACAGTCAATTGCAGATCTGCAAAACAAGGACACCTGCAATGTGCGATCCGCAATTTGCAGACCACACATCACAGTCCAGACACTATAATAGAAAATGCCTTTTCTGCACCGCAATTGTGGACAAGAATAGGACGTTCTATTTTTTTCAGGAACGGAATTGTGGATCCCGAAAAAACTGATCCTGAAAAAAATGATGCGGATCCTGGAAATGTGGATTCGCATCCGTTCCAGCCCAATTGAAAGTGAATGGGTCCGCAAATTGCGGAACGAATGCGGACCCAAATTACAGATGTGTGAATAGACCCTTAGCAATATGCCTTGTTTAATAGAATTGATCATGCTGACAGAGGCTCTATAAATGCCCAGGGTAGCTGTTCTGCCAATCTGGGCTGTTAGAATAAGAGCCCGGCTGTCATAAGACAGCAGAGCTTCTGGTCTTCCCTGCGTGGGCGACCCCTGCATCGCTTAGACTAGGTCATGATTAAAAGTCAACGGCCTAGCTTGAAGGGGTTGTCTCATCTCAGACGTTGATGGCATATTACTAGGCTATGCTATTAATGTGAGATATGTCAGGGTACCACCTCTGGGAACAGCACCTATCTCCGAAACGGGCCACCCAAAGTGACGGACAGCGCACAGCGCAAGCATGGCCACCCTCCATTCACCACTATGGGAGTTCTAAAAATAGCCAAGCACTGGCTTGGCTACTTCGGGCAATCCCATATAGGTGACTGGATAAAAGGTCATGCACACTTCATTCACTGCTATGGGACTTTGGAAAATTTTTGGAACTTCCATAGCAGTGAATTGAGAGCACCCACACATGCGCGGTGTGCACTCTTTCACTTCAGAGGCTCTTTCTGAAGTTAGGAGTGGATCCCACAGGTGGGACCTGCGCCTACCTGGCATATCCTATCAAAGTCTGATATGGGCCAAACCCTTTAAGGCCCCTTATTCACCACCGTAGAAAGATGTGCCAGCGGTCTATAAGGGGTTAAAGCAATCACTTAATATAGAGCTATGTCTCACAAACTAATTACTCATTACTCTGCATATCCAGCCTCAGAAGTTTGACCATTAACATAATACTGGCAATTTGATGCCATCTTTAACCAATAAAAAATAGAGGAAAAATCATCTATATCTTTCCATCTTTTCCCTATCAGGGCCAAGTTTCTAAGCCTTGATTCATAAAAGGGGAAATCTTGTTGCAGGCATTTCTGCAACTGAAAAGCAGTTTCTGCAGAATGTACAGGGATTGTTAGAAACAGATGCATGGTGCAGTTACAGAGATTTGCTGGGTGTGAACATACTCTTATACTTTGGAAGATAATATGAATGCTTAGGAAAAATCTTACCCATTTAGGCTGAGTTCACACTTCAGTTATTTGATCAGTTATTTCCATCAGTTATTGTGAGCTAAAACCAGTAGTGAAGCCTACTCAGAGAAGAGGTATAAGGCTGGGTTCAGACCTGAGCGTTTTACAGCGTGTTCCTGCGTATGATCGCGCTGTAAAACGCCCGACGCCCCAAGAAGTATATGAGCTTCTTTGGGGCGTCTTGTCGCGCGTTCCCGTACATAGACTTCAGCGGGAACGCGCGACAATGGGCGTTCGTTTGTCTCTGTATGCGCGATTGCAAACGCCCATACAATCGCGCATACAGAGCGCTCCATCGCGAACGCTCGGGTCTGAACCCAGCGTAAGGGAAAAATCTGCTCCTGTTCTGTGTTTTTAACCCGCATCTAGTTTTGGCTCACAATCACTGATGGAAATAACTGATCAAATAACTGAAGTGTGAACTCAGCCTTAGTTCAAAATAGTTTTTATATGGTCTCAAAACTGATGCACTGAAGTATACTGTAAAGGCTCTGTTCACACCATGCTTGCCAACTACATTCAGTGTACAGATTTACAGATGTATGCACCTATATGTTTATAGTGAACTTAAAGATGGAGGTGACTATACTTTTCAGTACAGTTAGAGAAAAGTAAAACATATGTCATAAGTAGAGATGAGCGAATTTCTCAAATTCGATTCGGCCAGTTCTCTAAATTTTCCGAAAAAAGTCCCTTCGATCTGAATATATTCGAGACGAATCGTGATTAAAAAAATTGCTATTTCCGGGCTGCAGAGAGCCTTTATATGGGTGTAGAACACGGTGCCTTGCAGTAACACGCATAGGGAGTGTGCTGGGGTAGTGCAATAATACTGTCAGTCAGTATGACATTCAGATGACAGGCGTCGCTATTAGAATCACTGCACACTTCACTTATTTGGGTAGTCACGGGGCCAAAACTGACCAAATAAATCAAGTATTAACTCAGCCTTACAGGTCGATGTTAGCGCCAAGAAGAAGCGCACTCCTTTTACACCGTCGGCAGCTGATTATACATGGATCTCTACAGAACCTGTTCTATTAAACGCTTATACAAGTAGAGCTCCCCAACAGAGTGGAGAGGGTGTCAGCATTAAGTTTGTGTTTAAGTCACTGATTATTTTGCCCTTCCTCTGATCCATCAGAACAATAGCCCACAAAAAAACGGATCCTGTCTGGGGAGCATATGCCTTCACTCGGTCAGCATTTGCTCAGTAATCCATCAGTATTGGTAATGCCCCAAAAAAAGGAGTGGATCTAAAACAGAGATGACTTGTGAAGGTAATATTTGCATGTCTTCTGTGTTTTGTACCCACTCCTGCTTTTGCCTAGCAAATCATAATCCAATTCTGATGCAACCATACAGGGCTTACAGCTGCTACACAGACAGGATCCGTTGTGCGTCTCATTTTTCCTTCCTTCTGACCGATCAGGAGAAAGATCAAATAAATGGTGATTTCAAGAAGGCCAAACAAGGACAATAGCGACCCTGTCATAGAGTGGGGAGGGTGGTAACAGTATGAGAAGTCCACACAGTGGCCCTATGACATAGTAGTGAGGTGGAAGCAGCATGAAGAGACCACCAAGTGGCACAATGACAGGGTCTGGAGGTGGCGGCAGCATCAGGAGGCCACAGAGTGGCACAATGACAACGTGTAGAGGTGACAGCAGCAGTATGATTAGGCCACAGAGTAGCAAGGTGACATAGTGTGGAGATGGCAGCATCAGGAGGCCACAGAGTGGCAAGGTGACATAGTGTGGACATGGCAGCATCAGGAGGCCACAAAGTGGCACGGTAACCTAGCGTGGAGATGGCAGCAGCATGATACCAAGTGTGGCAAGGTGACATAGTGTGGACATGGCAGCAACAGGAGGCCACAAAGTGGCAAGGTGACACAGTGTGGGGATGGCAGCAGCAGTATGATACCACAGAGTGGCAAGGTGACTGTCATGGAACCATGAACCAGACGTACAACAAGAGATAAGTGGAAATAAGAAGGCTTTATTGCAAATCAAGCTGTAAGCAAAAGTCCAAACGGATGGCTAAACCGAAGCAGGGTCTTGCGTAGACAGGGGTCAGGAACTAGCAGGGTAGTCAGACGAAGCCTGGATCAGGAACCAGCAGGGTAGTCAGACGAAGCCAGGATCAGGAACCAACGGGGTAGTCAGACGAAGCCAGGATCAGGAACCAACAGGGTAGTCAGACGAGGCCAGGATCAGGAACCAGAAGCAGCAGTAGTCTTAGAAGCAAGTGAACACAGGAGGACCAAGCAAGGAACTGAAGCCACAGACCTCCTATATGTATGAGCTAGGCATCCAGCTCCTCCCAGTGGGAAGGAGAAGCCGCAGGGTGGGAGGCTACAAGAAACCCAGAAACCAAGATGGCCGCCAGCACATGTCAAACGAAGGAGAACAGTGAGAAGGTAAGACCATGACAGTACCTCCCCCTCAAGGGCCCCTCCTCCGCGGAGTAAGGAACGGTTTCTGAGGGAAGCGTGCGTGGAAGGCTCGGAGTAAAGCAGGAGCATGGACATCTGCGGAGGGAACCCAGGAACGCTCCTCTGGACCATAACCACGCCAATGGACCAAAAACTGCAACCGACCACGGACCAGGCGTGAGTCCAGGATATTGCTCACCTCATATTCCTCACGATTGCCCACTTGGACCGGACGGAGCCGAGGAACCGAGGAAGTGAAACGATTACACACCAATGGCTTCAACAGGGAGACATGAAACACGTTGGAGATCCGCATGCCAGGAGGAAGCGCAAGGGCATAGGCTACCGGGTTTACCCTGCGAAGCACTCGGAAGGGACCAACAAAGCGAGGCGCCAGCTTGGGAGTGGGCACTCGAAGGTTGAGGTTGCGGGTGGACAACCATACACGGTCTCCGACCTGGTAGGAAGGAGCGGGCGCTCGTCTGCGATCAGCCTGGAGTCTCTGGCGCTGCGCAGAGACCTCAAGGGACCACTGGACCTGTACCCAAGAAGCACGTAGGACGGAAAGGTGATCCTCCACAGCCGGAATATCCTGGGGAGAGAATACCTCCGGTAACACGGCAGGTTGGAACCCATAATTGGCCATGAAGGGAGACGTCCCAGAGGAAGAGTTCACCGCCGTGTTCCTGGCAAACTCAGCCCAAGGCAGGAGGTCAACCCAATTGTCTTGGTGATCGGAGACATAGCAACGAAGGAATTGCTCCAAGGCCTGATTGGATCGTTCTGCGGCCCCATTGGACTGAGGGTGGTAGGCCGAGGAGAAAGAGAGATGAATCCCCAACTGGGAGCAAAAGGCGCGCCAGAACCTGGACACAAACTGACTCCCCCGATCCGACACAATCTCCTTGGGCAAACCGTGCAACCGGAAGACCTCCCTGGCGAAAATCGTGGCCAACTCTTGTGCAGAGGGTAACTTCTTGAGAGGAACACAGTGGCACATTTTGGAAAACCGATCCACAATCATGAGAATGACCGTATGGCCTCGGGATGCAGGGAGGTCCACAATGAAATCCATCCCCAGGTGTGACCATGGGCGCTCCCCGGTGGCTATGGGTTGCAAAAGGCCCAACGGAAGGTGCCGAGGGGACTTACTCTGGGCACAAACGGAGCATGCCGCTACATATGCGGCGATGTCGGAACGTAGAGAAGGCCACCAGAACAGACGTGAAACAGCCCAGGACAGCTGATTCTTACCAGGATGCCCTGCGGCCTTGGAGTTATGGTAGGTTCGCAACAACCGAGTGCGCAACTCCTCAGGCACAAAACACCTGCCGTTGGGTCTCCCAGAGGGAGCACCAGATTGAGCAGCCAAAATCTGCTCACCCAGGGGAGAGGTCAGGCTGGTGCGAATGGCGGCCAGGATCTGATTCGGAGGTATGACCGAAGTCGGAATCGACTCCTCCCCGGACAGCTCGGAGTACTGCCGTGATAAGGCATCCGCTCTGATGTTCTTGGAACCGGGTAGGTAGGAGACCACGTAATTAAAACGTGACAAGAACAGAGCCCATCTGGCCTGACGTGGTGTCAATCTCTTGGCCTCAGAAAGGTAGGTCAGATTCTTGTGGTCCGTCAGGATGAGAACCGGAACCACCGAACCCTCGAGCAAGTGCCTCCATTCTTTAAGGGCCTGCACGATGGCCAATAACTCCCTGTCACCAATCTGATAGTTGCACTCCGCGGAAGACAGTTTCCGGGAGTAAAACCCACAGGGAAGCAGAGGACCCTCTGGTGTTCTACGCTGAGACAGAAGGGCGCCTACTCCCGTCTCAGACGCGTCCACCTCGAGGACAAAGGGCAACCCAGGGTTGGGATGCGACAGAATCGGAGCCGACACAAAGGCGGACTTTAGAGCCTCAAAAGCTCGGATGGCCTCGAGCGGCCAGACCTGGAAATTACTGCCCTTCCTGGTCAAATCCGTGAGAGGCTTGGCTAGCATAGAAAAGTTCCTGATGAACTTCCGATAATAATTGGCGAAGCCCAAAAAGCGCTGCAGGGCACGGAGACCACTGGGCTGGGGCCACTGTAAGACAGCCGAAACCTTCTCAGGATCCATGGAGAACCCCTCAGCGGAAATGATGTAACCTAAGAAGGTTACCTGGGATCGGTGAAATTCGCATTTCTCAAGCTTACCGAACAGCCTGTTCTCTCGTAACCGTTGCAACACTCGTCTGACATCCATAATGTGGGCCTCCATGGATTCAGAATATACCAAGATGTCATCCAAATAGACCACCACACACTGCTGCAACAGGTCACGGAAAACATCGTTGATGAATTCCTGGAAGACTGCGGGCGCATTGCACAACCCAAAGGGCATAACCAAGGATTCATAATGACCGGTCCTGGTGTTAAACGCGGTCTTCCACTCATCGCCCGCCTTGATCCTTACCAGGTTATATGCCGCCCTCAGGTCGAGTTTGGTAAAGACCGTGGCCCCTTTGAGGCGATCGAACAGCTCGGAAATCAAGGGTATCGGGTAAGCGTTCTTGATCGTGATGCGATTGAGACCCCTGTAATCGATGCAAGGCCTCAACTCACCGCCCTTCTTTTTCACAAAGAAAAATCCAGCCCCTGCCGGGGACGAGGATTTGCGAATGTGTCCGCGTGAAAGCGCCTCCCTCACGTACTCCTCCATGGCCTCATTCTCCGCTACCGACAGTGGATAGACTTTGCCACGAGGAGGAACGGCACCAGATTGTAACTCTATGGCACAATCGTATGGGCGGTGCGGAGGTAGGGCAACCGCGCGCACCTTATCGAATACATCCCGGTACTCTTCGTATTCAGGAGGCAACAGAGAGTCCGAGGAAGTACACAGCAACTTGACAGGCCCATGGATGCAACTAGCCCCACACTGCGGTGACCACGAGAGGATCTCGGCCGATCTCCAATCGAAAGTCGGATTATGCTTCTGGAGCCAGGGGTACCCCAAGACCACCGGGTAGTGTGGAGACGAAATCACCTGGAGACAGACCGACTCTCTGTGAACGGCACCAATGGCTATCCCCACTGGAAGGGTCTCATGAGTCACGTGTGGCGGCAGAAGGGGTCTGCCGTCTATCGCCTCAAGAGCCAGTGGGGAACCTCGAGGCTGCAGAGGAATGGAATTGGCGGCAGCGAACACACTATCAATGAACAAACCACCAGCACCAGAGTCCACCAACGCCTGGGTCGTCACCGAGCCCCCGACCCAGGAGAGGACAACAGTGATCAGTGGTTTGTCAACACGGGAAACCGGGGACGAGGAGACTCCACCCAAGATCTGCCCCCGACAGGATCTCAGGTGCGAGCGTTTCCCGGACGGTTCGGACATGCCAACCGAAAATGCCCACCGAGACCACAGTACATGCATCGGCCCTCGCGTCTCCGGAGTACCCTCTCCCCCTCGGACAGGCGAGCAAACCCCAGCTGCATGGGTTCACCCCCAGACAAGTCATCCCCAGGAGGCGTGGGAGGAGAGGGAGGCACGGGTGGGACAGCAAACGTAGGCGCCAATCTGTTAGAAGACCTCCGCAGGCTCTCCTTAAAGGAAGGCCTCTCCCTGAGTCTGGTGTCAATCAAAATCAGGAAAGAAATAAGAGACTCGAGCTCCACTGGTAGGTCCTTAGCTGCAACCTCATCCTTCAAGGCATCCGAGAGACCATGAGAGAAAGCAGCGACCAGAGCCTCATTATTCCAGCCCACCTCTGCTGCCAGGGTACGAAACTCAATGGCGTATTCAGCTACGGATCGTGAACCCTGTCTGATGGACATAAGGAGCTTCGCAGCAGAGGCAGCACGAGCCGGCACATCGAATACCTTCCGAAGAGAAGCAACAAAACCGGAAAACTCGGCAACCACCGGATTGTTGTTCTCCCATAAAGGGCTGGCCCAGGCCAAGGCCTTGTCCGAGAGCAGCGAGATCAAGAAGCCCACCTTTGATCTCTCAGTAGGAAAGGCATGTGGCAGCAACTCGAAATAAATGCCCACCTGGTTAAGGAAACCTAGGCACTGAGTTGGCTCTCCCCCAAAGCGCTGTGGAAGGGGGGCAGAACCGGTCATACCCCGAGACACCGCAGGCGCAGCAACCGGTGTCGGGGTAGACTCTTGCGCAACAACCGGAGCAGCAGTAGGAGCGAAATGAGCCGTGCGTTCAAGCAGGGTTTGCAACGCCACAGCGAACCGACCCAACAGGTGATCCTGCTGATCAAGTCTGGCAACCAGCGTAGGTAGCGAGGATGGCCCTGTACCGTCAAAATTCATGGCTTGGTCCTAATGTCATGGAACCATGAACCAGACGTACAACAAGAGATAAGTGGAAATAAGAAGGCTTTATTGCAAATCAATCTGTAAGCAAAAGTCCAAACGGATGGCTAAACCGAAGCAGGGTCTTGCGTAGACAGGGGTCAGGAACTAGCAGGGTAGTCAGACGAAGCCTGGATCAGGAACCAGCAGGGTAGTCAGACGAAGCCAGGATCAGGAACCAACGGGGTAGTCAGACGAAGCCAGGATCAGGAACCAACAGGGTAGTCAGACGAGGCCAGGATCAGGAACCAGAAGCAGCAGTAGTCTTAGAAGCAAGTGAACACAGGAGGACCAAGCAAGGAACTGAAGACACAGACCTCCTATATGTATGAGCTAGGCATCCAGCTCCTCCCAGTGGGAAGGAGAAGCCGCAGGGTGGGAGGCTACAAGAAACCCAGAAACCAAGATGGCCGCCAGCACATGTCAAACGAAGGAGAACAGTGAGAAGGTAAGACCATGACAGTGACATAGTGTGGACATGGCAGCATCAGGAGGCCACAAAGTGGCACGGTGACATAGTGTGGAGATGGCTGCATCAGGAGGCCACAGAGTGGCATGGAGACACAGTGTGGACATGGCAGCAGCAGCATGATACCACAGAGTGGCATTGTGACAGTGTGGACCTGGGAGCAGCAGCATGATACCACAGAGTGGCACAGTGACATAGTGTGGAGATGGCAGCATCAGGAGGCCACAGAGTGGCAAGGTGACAGTGTGGAGATGGTAGCAGCAGCATGATACCACAGAGTGGCATTGTGACATAATGTGGATATGGATGATCTAATCTGATGCATAAGGCATTGGTGGGAGGAAATCCTGGCTGATCCACGCCTGAATCATCTTGACAAAAGTAAGTCTCTACACATTTTGGATGGACAGGCGAGTTCTTCTTGGGGTAACTATGGCCCCCGCCGCACTAAACACCTGCTCTGATGCCACACTACTGGCCGGGTAGGACAGCTTTTCCAGGGCAAACTCGGCCAGTTGCGGCCACAAATCCAGTTTTGCTGCCCAGTAGTCCAGCGGATCTTCTATGACAGCTGGCAGTCTGCTGTCAAAGTATGCCACCACCTGCTGGTTCAGGTCCTGCTCCAGCACCTGCAGCTACTGGTGAGTAGTTTCTTCACCTTGCTCATGAAGAAAGCTGCTTATCAGCGACTCTAGACTCAGGCTGCTGGTGCTGCTGTCACTTGCGACGAAGTCGAAGATCCAGTCAACCAATCAAGAACCGCTGGGTTGCTGGTCAATACACGACTGCTAGCTGACATGTGAACCTGAGGCCTTGGGAAGAAACCCCTGCTGCCACGTCCCCTTACTCTGCTGCGACCTCTGCCTGCGCCAGAATCATTTACGTCTCTGACACTCCCCTGTGCAGGGCCTGGCACTTCTCTGTCTGACATACTTTAAGCTGAACTAAATAAAAAGCAAATTAAAACACCCCTAAAAGCGCCAAATATATTTTTTATTTTTTTCAACTAAAGGATTTGAAATTGGCAACAAAACGATTTCAGCATAAATAACAGCAAAAGTGAACTGCGTATATATTTCTTGTATTGGACTAAAATAGGGCACTAAACGATTTCTAAGTAAATAACAGAAAAACTGTGAATATTTTTTTCTTTTTCGCTGGAAATATGACAATAAACACTTTTAGCGCAAATAACACCAAATGTGAACTGCGTCTATTTTTCTCGTATTGTAGTGAAAAATGACAATAAGCGCTTTTAGGGCAAATAACAGCAAATATGAACTTAGTCTCTTTTTCTCTAGAAATATGACAATAAACACTTTTAGCGCAAATAACACCAAATGTGAACTGCGTCTATTTTTCTCGTATTGTAGTGAAAAATGACAATAAACGCTTTTAGGGCAAATAACAGCAAATATGAACTTAGTCTCTTTTTCTCTAGAAATATGGCAATAAACGCCTTTACCGCAAATAACACCAAATGTGAACTGCGTCTATTTTTCTTGTATTGTAGTGAAATATGACAATAAACTATCATCTGCACACGTCTCTCCCTGCCTGTGAAATGATTCCTCTCACTATCCTTTCCCTGCACTAGTAAATCGCTTCTTTCCTTTTTTTTTTTTTAACAATTTGTTTTTCTTTCACTCTCCCTAGCGCCTGCATACACGTCTGTCCCTGAACAAAGTACAATAGTGAATGGCAGACTTTAAGATGGCTGCTGTATTTAAAGGGCTGTGACATCACCGGGCTGGCTGGCTGCTGAATGGCTGCATGCATGGCATTATGGGTCATCCCTCCTTCCCAGAGTTCCTTGCCCCATGTCCTCACACGTGTAGCCGCCATTTTAGCCGCCATTGTAGCCAGCTAGCTACCATGTTAGGAAAAATTGTGATTCGTTACCATGAAGCGCAAGGAAATTTGCATTCGTTCAGATTCAAATTTTTCCTAAAATTCTGAACGAATTTGACTTTGTCAGCTTCGATTCGCTCATCTCTAGTCATAAGGCCTTTCTTTTAGCATGAGACCCATAATAGTCTATGGTATCGTTATAGTATACAATTAAGAACCTTTCAGATATAGTTGGCGAAAGTGGTGTAAATGTTGCAGAAATATCTCCCATGTCTGAAGATACTCTTAATATATGTAGAGATGTCAGGATTATTGATTAATGGTAATCAGATGACAGCAATGAAAATGTTCAAGGCTTATGAATATTTCTGTGCCTGTAAATAAAGAAAAACATGAGTCTAATAAACTTTATTATAAAACAACCAAACATACGTATGAAAACAAAAAACACATAAAATCAATTGCCATATTGAGAGAGAAAAATAACTGTGTGATTTGTATATTATGTTAAAGTATCTTTAGCTCTGAATACATATATTTACAATCTGCTTATAGTAAGCATAATAAATTCACTTATTTATAAATGATTAATCTGGGACTCCGTCGCCATAGTTTTATAGCTGTTTATAAAAACGGTTTCAATTTGTTTTATACAGAAGTCTTTATATGGTTATATGTAATCAACATCAGGAAACAATATACCTTTTGGATTGCATAACATAATACATTTGTGTTCTAACATTACATTGCTGGATAATGCAAGTTTAGATTTAAGCTCATTTTCTGTTAGCACAATTGAAATAATTTATAATACAATAATAAAATGCTGGTTTATTTTAGATTACATTTTGTGGATGCAAATGTGAGAACATGAATATATATATACTGTATAAAAGACACCGGGTTTTACCTGCTTCCTAAGTCAACATAATATGGAGTCCATTTTTATATGTTTTTGCTGCTATGAATTAATAATAGTTGTAAGAAGTGTTCTATATTTCACAGTACTGTAGTAGAAAAAGGATTGATATTAAATATACTTATACTTTTAATTTTATTCATATAGGTGATTAATGAATTCCTCTCCTAGGTTATTAAGATCTATCCAGAAAGTCTCTTGTTCTGTATGTACAGGTTCATTAAATGACAGCAGAAGACCACATGGTCCATCATGTCTGCCCTTATATTGCTTCCATTTTATTTTTTTACTTAGGATAGATGTATGTATATCCCAGGCATGTTTAATTTCACTTACCATAGATTTTCTAACTACTTCTCTTTTAGTAAAATAGATATTTCTGTGCTTCTTATCTTCCACCCACCAACTGATGTCATATGGTGCTGCTTGTTTTCCTGTTCGGTTTATTATTACTTTTCTGAACCGTATTGAAATTTTTAACATTAAAATGTTTCAGTCATGGCCATTCTTTCCGGATCCAGGCTTAAAGAACAAATGAAGTTCCTTAAAGGGAATGTGTCATCAGAAAATGACCTACTGCTTAAATCATGTTTTTATATTAAACATATTTTTATCAACATTTTTGGTGGTTATTTTTTAAGTTTTCATGTCAATATCTATATAAAAAAGAACTAAAATACTGCAGTTGTTGCACTGGCAACTAAGCCTAATAATAGGTGCCACTTCTTGGTCTGTAAAGATCACTTTACTACAGTTATCTGCTTATCACCACAGGCAGTACCAGAATGACAGACACCACCTACATATAGATAACACCAGATCCACCATTAACAATAGGTGATTGCCAAAGCTTATCTATTCTTTCCTTGTAAAATGACCTCTGCCCAGGTCACAGAGCATGCCTAGAAAACACTCTCATGTAAGACAATAATGTTCTCTCCTGTCCAATGTGTTTAGTGCCCATGTCGGTGTGGTGCATAATGTATAACACAGGATTTGCCCGACATTGCACCCCTGCAATACCAAACATGCGTGTAATAGTTATTGTACTGTTTTTCAGCCTGTGCCGCTTCACAATATGCATGTTTGTGTTCTGACAACTGAATAAAGCTATTTTAAATCAATAAATTATACAATCTGATTTCTCAGAAAAAAAATCTGGACTTCATAAGGCAAATTAAACAATACATCAATGCAAAGCATTCTACATGTTCCCATGTTATTTTAAGGAATGTTCTACAGTTTCAAAAATACATTGCACCATTTCTTTTACTAGTCTTGCACCAAATATATAATTTTTTAGTCTAAAATAAAATGCAAACATAAGCAGCATTTAAAAATCCCTCAATGTAGGACTCTACTACCTTTCTTTCGTGTATCTCTGCGCAACAAAGTAACTTTTATGCTTTCTGTGGAACTGTACAGGTTTACACAAAATGATATGACACATTAAATTGTAGTTAACACCATGTTTGCAGAAAAATACTTTTGACTACAATAAAAGGTTTTGGATGTCATCTTATGTCCTCTGCCTCTAGCTTTATAATAGAGGTATCATTATAATTCTGTCTGTGATCATAATGAGAGGACTGCTGAAAGAGTAATATTTACAGAACCTGTAGCGTCAGCCTGTTCTGAATGTTCAGTGGTCAGTGCTGAAACAACAGTTTTTAGGAGTTTTGACATGGAAAACATGGAAAGAATATTGTTTTACATACATTATCAACAATACAATATGCTTAAAGGAAAGCCAAACATATTCCAGTCAGAAGCAATTATCCGATATCCACTGGTTTCCTATTCTAGCGATTGATGGGGGTTCCAGCCAGAGAAGGAGGTGGGGGTGGGGGGGCCCATTGAATAGGTAATAATTGCTAATCCAACTGACACTTTAATTATAAAGTAAACAGGTAAAATGTTCTCCTAAAGCCTAATTCACACGTAAGTGTTTCACGGACATGTGCTGTACGTGTTCTCCACAGACAGCACACGTCCCCATTCATTTTAATGTGTGTATTCACACATCAGTGTTTTAGCACAGTCCGTGGGTCTTTGTCTTTAGCACGGATGCATGCTCTATTTTGTTCACAGATCCATCATGTCCATTATAGTCTATGGGTCTGTGAAAACCATGGATGCAACACAGATGCCATCCGTGTTTCATGGATCATTAGTAAGAGATGCTTTGAAAATTATTTTTCAGCTGTTCAGTGTCAGTGAAACACGGTTGCAACACGGACAGCAAAAAACGGACACACAGACCCAACACAGATCCTTCATGGACAGCTTCACAGATGCATCACTGACAGTCTGCTCACAGATTTGAGCACAGACATGGACGTGTGAATGAGGCTTAAGGGCACATGCCCATGAACGTAAGGGCTCCGTGCCCATGCTGCAGACATTCACTTGAATGGGGTCCACGATCTGCATCCGAGTGCATGTACTACTTTTTCAAGGTGCGGAGGCACGGCTAGAAACACCACGGAAGCACACCGTAGTGCTTCCGTGGGCTTCCGATCTGTGCTTCCGCACAGCATTTCCCGGATTGTGGACCCATTGAAATTAATGGGTCCGTGATCCGTGATGCGGCTGCACAGGGCCAGTGCTCTGTGTTTTGAGGACCCACCGTATGCGGGCCGCAATACGGCCACGGGCAGCACATGGTCGTGTGCATGAGCCCTAAAGCAGTCTTGTAGAAAACTTGCTGAGGGAAGAGCCTAGCCAAAGAAGTGCAGCTTAGGGTACTTGATCTTTTGCAGACACGATTGTGAGAAGAAAGTAACGGGGAAAATGGCAGATCTCCTGGCACACATACACCATATATTTTTATGGAAAGAAGGATATTAAGGGAGGAGTTATTGGAAATTGTTGTTGTAGTTCCCACATTTATTTTCAGCAATAAAAGTGATTATCAGTAATAATAAGTATCAGAACCATAGGAGGAGGGCAATCATTTAGCACTTAGGGCTAAGCATGTGGATCACTGCATCCAGTACCAGGCTGAAGAGTATTCAGTAAATGCTTTCACCTAAGCTGTCTAGTCTACAGACATTGGCAGGATGTTCACAAAGCACTCTCAAGTTTCTGATATCTAGAACCTGAATCTCTATAAAAACCTTTGGCTAAAGCAGACTGGGGACACTTATCCACCAGATACCAAAAAATAGGGTACTAAAGTACTTCATATTAGAGAGTGAGCCAATACCTCACTTGACCCCTAGGAATAAGCCACTAGAACCTAAACATTCCTACATGAATGACTAAGGCTCTGTTCACATCTCTGTTGTGCTTTCCATTTCTAAAGTAAGCCACAATGATTGCTAGATCTGTCAAATATGAGGAAATCAGAGATGGAGGTTTCAAACAAGGAATTGAGAGGTTGTGTGAGATCTGAAAAAATGTGCTTTTTTTTTCCTTTCAAAAAGAGTGCCGGTCTGTTGCAGCAGCTTAGCACCATTCATTTAAGGCCCCCTGCACACGAAAGTGTGTGCGCCCCGTGGTCATACTGCGGCCCGCAAATTGCAGGCCGCAATGCACGAACACCGTCCGTGGGCCAGCCGCAGCGGATCACAAAAAGATAGGACACGTTCTATCTTTTTTGCGGAATGGAAGTACGGGACGAAACCCCACGGAAGCACTCCGTAGTGCTCCCGTAGGGTTCCGTTCCGTGCTTCCGTCCCACACCATTCCGCATCTCCGGATTTGCGGACCCATTGAAGTGAATGGGTCCGCATCCGTGATGCGGAATGCCCACGGAACGGCACCCGTGTATTGCGGATCCACAAATGCGGTCTGCAATACGGCAACGGGAAGCACACGTTCGTGTGCAGGGGGCCTTAGTGGTTCTAAGCTCCAATATCAGATACAGCTCATGGACAACAGAGGTGCTATGTCTATAAAAATAAATTTTTGGGCCATCTTTGTCCTAGCATTGGAAAAATGTTTGTGCCACCATTTGAAGCATAGTTTTGTCAGAAGGTTACCAACCATGGTTATTTAAAGGGGTTCTGCAATAATGGGAATCCCTTTTCATATTGCTAGACAGGCTGCAGGGACTAAAAATAAAGTCACCTCCTCTGTTTTAAGTCCCCGCTGGAACGAAAATGTGACATTCTGTCTACACTCACATCAACTCTGCCAGCCAGTCATCGACCTCAGCAGTGGTCACTTGCTATGCCTTAGATTGGAGACCCCACCATGTTTGCATGTGATACTGCATTTCCCCTGTAGCAGGGACAGGACCTCCCATCTGGCAAAATTCGCTCACCACTGACCCCTTTAACATGACAGCTGCTGTGTTAAAGGGGTTGTCTGTTGCTTTCCTCTATGCCAAGCATTTTCAGTCAGGATGGAATCAGTTTACCATCCGGAATATGTGACAGCTCTTGCTCACTAGGTTTCAAGGATTGAGGATCAAAAAGTACCAGCTAAATGTCAATTCTTCAATAGCATTTACAGAACAATCACCGATCCTGCTATACTTATGGGTGATAGCTTTTATTTTACATATAATGTTCAGCATGATGAAACCTATACATGGCTGTGGTATCGCTAATTCGTTTTTAGTGCTAGGAATTCTTTTTTTGTTAATACTCAAGAGTCTGGGCTGGCTATTTCATTAGGTAACACCACATGTTGTGTTTTCATGAGGTAAGTGGAGATTAAAGACTTTTATATAGAAACATAATGACACAATCCAAGATTTATAACTCATGAAAATTTGCACTTTCACTTTGTATTTAGAAAAAGCGCCCTGTCAATATCAGTGAGACGGTCGTTATGCTATATAAATGGATAGAAAGTTATGTAATGGTCATTCCCACATATCAAACATCATTGGTAAGCTGTGAGATCATAAAGGTTCTATACCCTTGTATCACAATATTCATATACATGGAGTGATAGGAGCAAACCCGGAGGCTATGTTCACATCTGCATCAGGGTCTCTGTTAGGGGTCTCCATAAGAGATTCTGTTAAAGATTCCAGACAAAATAGCACATTGTGCTGCTGTTTTTTATCTAGTAAAATGCCCCCCTCCCCCCCGACAAACTCAAAGGATCCCATTATAGTCAATGTGGTCTGTCGGGTGCCATGAATTTTTATCAATTGACAATAAAAGTACTTCTGTTATTTTTGTAGCTCTGCTCCTGTAAGTGAGTAGAACAATGGAAATAAAAAGAAACAATGGGAACAAAGCATTAACCCCTTCCTGACATATGATGTAATAGTACTTCATAGCGCAAAGTGACTTCCCGCAATTAGACGTACTGCTACGTCATGCTGATCGGGCATTGGAGTGGTGCACACTCAATCAGTGCAGGGGTCCGGCAGTCACTGACAGCCGGGCCCCTGCTTTATCGGCCAGCATTGCTGGAAAAGTCGATGCCGGCAGATTAACCCTTTCTATTCCGCGGTGAGCGCTGACCGCGGCATAGAAGGTGCGTTCAGTCAGGGTTCCCACTCTGTGTTGACGGGTACGCGATAGGTGAGAAGACAGCCCCATGCCT
Organism: Bufo gargarizans; assembly: GCF_014858855.1. NCBI lineage: Eukaryota > Metazoa > Chordata > Amphibia > Anura > Bufonidae > Bufo > Bufo gargarizans. The sequence goes on along the minus strand of NC_058080.1, from coordinate 544,257,728 downwards.
TGCATCGGGACCTGCCTTCTACGGAAGCCTAGGAGATCCAGCCCCAGGCAATGCATTACAACACAGGCAATGCATTACAATACAGATGTATTGTAATGCAGTGCAGAGGGGTTTAGACCCCCAAAAGTTGAAGTCCTAGAGTGGGACAAAAATAAAGTAAAAAAAAGTGTTTTTAATAATAAAAAAAAGAAATATCAAGTTAAAAAACCATCAACATGCCTTTTCCCTAAAAAAATAGAAAAAACACACATATTAGGTATTGCCACATCTATAACGACCAGCTTTATAAAAAAAAAAAGCGTGCCACCACAAAAAGTACAATACCAAGCGATCAAAAAGTCATATGTACCCCAAAATAGTGCCAATCAAGCCATCACCTCATCCCGCAAAAATTAGCCCATACATAAGACAATCAGCCCCAAAAAAATATGGTTCTCAGAAAGTGGAGACACTAAAACATGATTTTTTTGTTTCAAAAATGCTTTTATTGTGTTAAAGTGAAATAAATAAAAAAAGTAGGCATATTAGATTTTGCTCCCTCCATAACTACCTGCTCTATAAAAACATCACATGATCTACTTCTTCAGGTTGAACGCTGTTAAAAATAAAAAATTAAAACCGTGCTAAAACAACCAATTTTCTGGTCACCTTGCCACATAAAGTGCAATATTGAATGATCAAAAAAATCATATGTACCCAAAAATGGTACCAATAAAAACTTCAACTCTTCCTGCAAAAAATGAGCCCCTGCACAAGACAATCGGCAGAAGAATAAAATAAAAATCTGGCTTTCAGAAAAAACACATCATTTTTTTCCAAAAATGCTTTATTATGTAAAACTGAAACAAACAACAAAAAAAGTTGACATATTTGATATTGTAGCGTCCGTAACAATCTGCTCTATAAAAATAGCACATGATGTAACCTGTCAGCTGAACATTGTAAAAAAAAAAAAAAACTTTGCCAGAACAGCCATTTTCTGGATACTTTGCCTCACAAAAAGCATAAAATAGAGTGATCAAAAATCATATGTACCCCAAAATAGTATCAATAAAACTGTCACCTTATCCCATAGTTTACAAAATGGGGTCACTTTTTGCAAGTTTCTACTGTATGGTGCATGAGGGGGGCCTCAAATGGCACATGATGCCTAAAAATCAATCCAGCAAAATCTGCCTTCCAAAAACCATATGGCATTACTTTCCTTCTACGCCCTGCCGTGTGCCCGTACAGCAGTTTACGGCCACATATCGGGTGTTTGTGTAAACTGCAGAATCAGGGTAATAAATATTGAGTTTTGTTTGGCTGTTAACCCTTGATGTGTTACAGAAAAAATGTATTAAAATGGAAAATCTACTGAAAAAGTGAAATTTTAAAATTTCATCTCCATTTTCCGTTAATTCTTGTGGAACACCTAAAGGGTTAACAAAGTTTGTAAAATCAGTTTTAAATAACTTGAGGGTTGTCATTTCTAAAATAGGGTCATTTATGGGTGGTTCCTATTATGTAAGCCCCACAAAGCAACTTCATAACTGAACTGGTTCTTAAAAAGTGGATGCAAAAAATACAGATGACATCTGTATGCATTCTGTATTTTGAGGGATGGAAAAGCTGGCCCCTAATAGAACAGTACTATCCTTATCTGTAATATGGACAATAATAGGACATGTTCTATTCTATTGCGGAACGGAAATACGGATATACGGAAACGAAATGCACATGGAGTAACTTCCATTTTTTCCGCAAAAAAAAACCCCGAACGGACATGGAAAGAAAATACGTTCGTTTACATGAGCCCTAAATGTGAAATATATTGACTCAAATGTATGACTCATGAAGTACAATGTGTCATGAGAAAACAATCTCAGAATGTCTTGGATAAGTAAAAGTCTTCCAAAGTTATTACCACATAAAGTGACACGTCAGATTCGCAAAAAAAATGGCCTGGGGAGGAAGGTGAAAACTGCAATTGATTCTGTAGATAAAGTTAATACAAGGCACTTACTAATGTATTGTGATTATCGATATTGACTGCTGGCTGGATTCATTTTCCATCACATTATACATTGATCGTTTCTATGGTTACAACCACCCTGGAATCCAGCAGTGGTGGCCGTGCTTGCACACTATAGGAAAAAAATGACCTTTCTGGTGGCCAGGACCGTAGGACCGCACAAAGCATACTACTTTTTCCTATAGTGTGCAAGCACAGTCACCGCTGCTGGATTCCAGGGTGGTTGTAACCATGGAAATGATCAATGTATAATGTGATGGAAAATGAATCCAGCCAGCAGGCAATATGGATAATAACAATACATTAGTAAGTGCCTTGTATTAACTTTATCTACATAATCAATGCTATTTTCTGAAATGAGACAACCCCTTTAAGTAAATTAAAAAAGCAAGCCATTTATATTGTTCATCTACAATACAAAATAAATGATAATTTCTGGATGTTTAACCAGTAATTAACATACTATAGTAATTAACAATTAACATAGTCTTTTAGATTTTTATCAGTTTATTTTTAAACCGAATACTTATAACTCTCAAAGAAATAGAATAGAAACATATTGTAGATTCAGTCACTAAAAATCAGGATTTGACTAGCATTCACCCAAATTTTTTTATTTCCCAAATGCTCACTGGAGTGTGGTTTGCTGTTTTTTTGGGTGCAATATCAATTGAGAACTTGTGTTTAGAATTGATATGAATACAAAAAATAACAATTCTGCGAGGTAAAGAAGTCAGAATTTGTTTAAAGGGAGTCTTTCACCTAAAATCACCATTATAGAACGCTAACATCAGGAACTCCATTACATTCCCCATATTAAATGCTACCTTCCATATTGCTGTCTATCGCGATTTTCTCAGAAAAACACTTTTATTCAATATGTTAATTAGCTTCTATAGGTGCCCAGGAGCTGCGTTCATGCGGCCGGTACCCAGGCCCCTCTGTGCTTTTCATGCGAAACCCCTCCCCTTTCACCCCTCTGGCCCACCCTAGGTTCTTCTGATTACGTCCTCCTCTTAGTGAGAATTCCAGCGCCAGCTCCGTTCAACAGATTCGCCGCGCCTGCGCACTTCATTCCCCATTATGGGCAGAGGCCATAATGGGGAATGAAGTGCGCAGGCGTGGCGAATTTGTTGAACGGAGCTGGCGCTGGATTTCTCACTAAGAGGAGGACGTAATAAGAAGAACCAAGGGCGGGCCAGTGGGGTTTCGTATGAAAAGCGACGAGGGGCCTGAGCAACGTCCGCATGAACCGTTGCTCCTGGGTACCTTCAGAAGCTAATTTTAGGTTAAAGACTCCCTTTAACCCTGCAAAATTAAGATTATTTGGTGACCACTATATTCCCTCCATGTTATTGTGATGGTCAAACCTGTATGTTTCCTGGTTCCCACTGTATATAATGAAAGGGAAAATAAAATAATTGACCAATGAAACTCACATTTTCAGATTTTCAGCAGAGAGCGGCTTTAACAATTGGTTTATTATCCTCAGTCAGTAATACTTGTTATCTTTTATTACAATAGATCTAAATGTAACCCAGACACGTTTAACCAGTGATGAGCATATCCATCATGAAGTAGTTGTGAGGCACGGCCAGACTACCTCTACAACTGCCCTTAGATGCCACAGTCAATAGCCAATGAAACGGGACAGAATGCTCTGAGCATTGCTCCTACACCATTATTTTCTTTCTCACAAAGGTTTAGGCAACCTTTAATCTATGTATTTCTAAAAGTTTATGGACAACATTAGACCTCAGATGATAATTTTGGAAAGATGTTGGCTTATTTTAACTGTTTTGAGTTGAAAATAATGTTTCTCCTAACACAAACTGACTTTGAAAGACTATCCCTTTTGGTCTGCATTGACCTAAACATATATTGTTCGGCAATATGATGTTGCATATTTCTGGAAAGATCTTTAAGAAGTGGAAATTTTCTGTGTTTTTCTGTGTGTGGCATATACCCCTAATTTAAGTAGATTATGGCCTCGAAAATGATAAAACCCCCAAAAAACTACTTTATTATCATGAACTAGACTGCAAGTGTATGTAACATTATTCAATTGTTTAGCAATTTGAATAAATAAAAGATAAAAACTAATTTTAACCACAAATGAAAATCTAAATTTTTGTCAGTGGTGAGCATTACACAGACTGAACATATTTACAAAGTTGACCATCAGTTAATAAAACATAACTGTTATTAACAATTTCATATCTTATGACAGAATAGATCTGGATACTTTTTCTCAATAAAACATCACAGACGTATTGTTTCCTCACAGTCTATGGTAGTGTCCTATTTTTCAGAATCGCAAGGTTTACTGTGTAAACACAAAAAGGCGCAGCTTGGGGTAAATACGTCCAGGTGGTGGCCTGGGTATAATGAACTCCAAAATAGAGACTCACCTTGTTTGGTTGTCCTATGATAAGCACAACACTATTAAAAACAGGATATGTTGATCCAAATGTGTGAGGTCTGCAGCCAGCAGGTATGGTGCCTCCAAATGGAACGCCTGACCCCCAGGAGGATGACAATGATGGTTTTCCCTTTAGGCGCAAAGAACTTGAATAGGTAAGTGAATTCCTTTGGATTTTATTCAGCAAAAGACATACAACGTGTTTTGGGAAGCTAGGTCCCCTTCCTCAGGCAAAAACTTTGCATCTGTATAGGAACAAGCAAAGGCAATAATATAAGCCCTCTCTATACTGTGGAGGAGATTGATTCATGTAAATCATGGATGTCAAACTCATGGCCCTCCAGATGTTGCAAAACTACAACTCCCATCATTCCCTGATAGCTGTAGTATGCCCAGGCATGATGGGAGTTGTAGTTTTGCAACAGCTGGAGGGCCACGAGTTTGACATCCCTGATGTAAATACAGCGGTCTCCTTCACTGACAAGCAGGTGCTTACCAGGAAGGAACACTTCCTTCCTGACAATCGCTTGCTGTATCATCCCATCTAAAGGGACCTTTAGGAACATGATCCAAACAAACCAGTATTCTGCACTGTACTGGTGAAACAGCTATCTACAGATGGGTCCCAGTTTTGGAGGAGTATCACTCTTCTTCCATTGAGTGTTGGCTGACAATAAGTTTCCCATTTCCCGTTTGCCTGAAGACACCTGGCATCACAACTGATGTATCAGATACCAAAACGGCTCCCACTAGAATGCATGATCAGGTTTGGAATCAGTTTTCCTCCAGTGTTTCTATATAATGCAGAGAGAAATAAAGCTCTATTGCAGGACATATGCAAAGGGGCTTAACATACAAAAGATATTTGTTGGCAGATAGTGTCAGTTTTGGGGAGCTCTAGATAGATACCACCAATTGGAGCTACTTTTTTATTAACTACTAAATTAAGATTAGGCTACTTTCACACTCGTGTTTAGTGCAGATCCGTTATGGATCTGCATAGACGGATCCGTTCAGATAATACAACAATCTGCATCTGTTATGAACGGATCCGTTTGTATTATCTTCAACATAGCCAAGACGGATCCCTCTTAAACACCATTGAAAGTCAATGGAGGACGGATCCATTTTTTATTGTGCCAGATTGTGTCATAGAAAACGCATCCGTCCCCATTGACTAACATTGTGTGTCAGAACGGATCCGTTTGGCTCAGTTTCATCAGACTGACACCAAAACGCTGCAAGCAGTTGTAATTTATACATTTAACCCTGTGCTCTTTGTGAACTTAAGACCATACCATGCCTAACCATCTGTGACTGACAGCTATCTATGTATACACACTTACACAGGGAATACTATCAATCACTGATAACACCTCTCCCATGTACAACTGAGGTCAGAAATAGTAGAGACTTAAATGCATAAATTATAAGGATTACTGAATCTTTACCCACAAAACTATTTGAAGATAAAAATTACAAGGAAGAAGGAAAACCCAGATGATGTAATTATAGCTTTTTACAATTTTTGACAGATCTATGCAGATTTTTATATAATTCCTTTAATAAAATATACTTCAATATACAAAGCAGTAAAAGACAAATTCATTTTCTTAGCTCATGTCCCAGTAGAAATTAAGAACAGCAGAAATACTAATCCAAAAGTGCTGGACTCTAAAGCCAGTCAACAAGCTTTGATAAATAAAGTTTCTGCAATACAGTCAATGGTAGAAAATGTAGACACAATATAGTAAAGCGACTAAACCCTACCTTAATATGCCTCTAGTGTGTCATAAGCACTCTCATCCACATATATAAAAGACATTAGATATTTTAAAGTGAATTTAAAAAAAATTGTTATAAATATGTGATCCATCCTGACTTTTGAGTTGTCCAATTTGTTAAAATAATTGGAAAAACAATAATTATCATACAGTTTGGTTTCAGTGAAGTACTTCTAAAATTTCAGCTAAATGCAACCTATAAATCATGTTTTTTTGTTCCTGCTACTGGCACAATGACTCTGATAACTGTTACCTATTGACTAGTATACAAGTTAAGTTCAGAAAAAGTTCATATAATTATCACTTGAAGTACAAGACATTCAATTAGCTGGTTGGCTCTTAAATCCAAATTGATATCAGCTATTTACATGAAAAAATGTTTACCCATGAGTAATACATCTATAAAAGAACAAAGCCTTCTATTTGTGAAGTGTAGCAGCATCAGGCAACAGTTTCTATAAAGTAGAGTTAAGCAAGTAAAACTAGAACATATTTATTACTTAATCTTTAAACGGGAGGTGACACTTAGAAAGCTTTTATATTTAGCATTTTATGACTATATTTTAGTTTTAGTTCAGGACATTTCAGAAATCTCAAGTCACAGTGACAATTTAACTAAAAAAAAAAGAAGGAAGAAGACATTATATTTTAGTAAAAGTTCCCCTTTAAGTTGGCATACTATTATTGTTGTTATTATTATCATTATTATTATTATTACTATTATTATGTGCTTGAGTTGTTCTCTTTTGTCAAATTGTTTAAAAGTCCTATTCAGCCATTATTTAGTTATATCTGTTTTTGGGAAACCTTGGCGACAACCAATATACCTGCAAATACAGCTCCCAAGGGAGTTGTCATCTGTGTAACTAGACGGATTGTTGCATAGAAGTTTATCTATATTTATTCTAGTAGTTGAATTAGGCTGTTTGATTGCATATTCCATTATTTTACAATATATTTTTTTATTTAATCATAATATGATTATGAAACATTTCTGGACATAAAAATAGAGTTATATGGATATATTCCCCTAAAAGTTTCCTTTAGTTGTGCAATGGACATTAAACATATCATTTATACATTTATTTAGTAAAATGCATCCTTTTCTGTAAGCAGCCATTTCATATTGGGATGGGGCTAATTGTAGTGGGGGGGTTTTATATGGAATTAGGAAATATCAGATCCTATGATTACTACTTTATCCCACATATCACTAGTTTTGTGACCTCTAAAAAGTTTTAATTTCCTCTCACTATAAAAAAGTGGCCCCTCATAAAACTGCGCTTCTCCGGTTAAGATTTGGGGATTATAAAGCAGAAAATATTCTGAGCATGGTTTTGGAACCACCTTAAAATTGCAGATTAAATGGTAGATTGTTTTGGTAGCTGTAAGAAATCCAGTAATGGCGGATATAGACAAGTAGATAATCATTTAGGTGATTAACGACATGATTGCATTTAGCGATTCAAAGCCGATGACAAACCTGCATTTTTATGTAAATATTATTGTGCACAAATTCATTCGCATGCGATTGTATACTCACATAATCGAGGAATGTTCACTGTATTTAGACAGCAATGATATACTTAAAACATGCCTATTTTTACATTGTTCACTATCGCTAAAAGATCACACAATGTCCCTTTATATTACCACAATTCAGTAACGATAATTCATTCATTCACATGAACAATTTTACAAGCGTTGAATGAGCATTTTAAGTTCAATCATTAAGTTACTACATACACTTCCACTACACGATTATCGTTTAACACAGGCATGGCCAACCTGAGGCTCTCCAGCTGTTGCAAAACTAAAACTCCCAGCATGCCCAGTCTGCCTACAGCTTTCAGCCTACAGCAAGGCATGGTGGGAGTTGTAGCTTTATAACAGCTTGAGAGACGCAGGTTGGCCATCCCTGGTCTAACATAAAATGTTGGGGTTCAAATTATTTGCTTAACGATTATCTGCTCACCTAAATCCACCATTAGGCAGAGTTTACATTGCATTTGTAAGCATTTTCCATCATAGGACTCCACTGACCTGCCATATGCCAAAAGAGTGTCTTTTTGTGGGCATTAAAAGTATTCTTCGTAAAAAAAAAGCTATATTGTATAACATGGTCAACTATGTTATTTGATTTAGAGGCAACCTGCAAAAAATTGTACCATAAGGTATACACAGGGGTGCACCACCAATGAGGCCAGGTGGGGCAATCGCCTCAGGCAGCACCAGGTAGGGGCAAGAGGGGGGCAGCGGAAGGGACATGGGAAATGAGCGCTTTCATTGTGGCAAAGGGGTTAGGTTAAGAAATTGGCATGGGGGTGGTGTTTTTACGTTTTTTTTACTCAGGCAGTAGAAAGGCTAGGTGCACCCCTGGGTATACAGTTTTTTTTTAATAATGGGAATATATAGATAAAATATGCCACTGAATGCTTATATTGTATATAGAACAACATCAGAGGCTGCTGTGGAGGTATGCCTTGGGAATATTTTCTGAAGTATACCTCCAGCATACACCGCACCATGAGCACAGCTTGAATAGTGCTTGCACTATCATAGAACTCTGTTATTTTATAGAGACAAGTCAGAAATTTTGATTTGTAGAGCTCCAGGTGTTGGGATCCCTACCGATTGCTGAAATAAGGGACAGAAATACTCAGTTGATTGGATGTGATTGACTCTTCTTATTAGCTGGATATGGGCTCATATATTACAGGTTTGGTTTAAGGCAAAAGTGTTTTATTTAATGTTTTATTTAATGAACTAGTTTCTAGAACTGTTTCAGTGGAGAACTGCATTTGTAGTACTGCATGTAAAGTATTTGTGAATGGGTTTTTAATATTACAGAGGAATGCCTGTGGTTTAAGAACAATGTAGCATTCCCAAATCAATGCATAACAGCAGGTAAATAAATGAAAGGCATTATATATCTTCATTTACTGATGTTGTACATATATACCACAGCCCAAAAAACATGCCCTTCTTAAACCCAGAATTAGTATACTTGAGTAATCTGCATACGTTGCTTTTTTTCACAGAAATAGTCTGAACCATTTTCAAACGATTTATAATGATGATCTATCTGAAAATAAGAGTTGACGAGCTATGACTCAATAAAATAAAAAGCTATTCAATATGTTATCCAAATATATTCACCATATACCATTAAATGGGTTATCCCATGACTAATGTAAACAATTAAAATCATCCATCATATAGTACATGACAGTCTCTTTCTAACAAAGCTAGATCCAGCCCTGTACCACACATGGGTCCAGAGATCTCCCCATTCATTGCTCTGCTAGATTGATATCAAGCTGAAAGCTCAGGGGGAGTATCTTCTCTGCTGCAGCTCAGGAGGCGTGTCCATGCTCTCCCTATCACAACTCAGGGCAGTTGAAGGATGAAACTGAGCATGTGCGGCCATCTCAGTGAGCAGGACAAAGAAATGAGAAAAACAAGAAACAGCAGGCGGCGCTGTACATATACATTGTATTGAATAACTCAGGGGCTATACAACATTTTTAATTACATGCAATTACAAAAGTATTCAGATCCAGGAGCTGGTTTGAAAACTGTAGAATATTTTTCGTGGGACAACCACTTAAGTAAAGATTTCCAGCTACCTATATTCAATTTTTTTAATTACTGCCCAGTGTTTCATTGCTCTCTGTTGTCAAGATGAATGATTTGCACTGAATCCTATTCTTCAATTTACTGTACACTGGCAATAGTATCTTAATGACAAAATAGCTGCAAGGTGCAGATGATTGTCTTTCCCTCCGTATCAGTAATTCAATTTCTAGTGATCCGTAACATGCAGTTTGCATTCTACTTCTATCACAAGGTATCAGTGAAGAATTTGGGATTCCATACAGAAAGCTCCTACGACTAAATAGAGTAATAATGACAATAACAATGGACTCATACATATCGTTTTAAATTAATTTCTTGAGCCAAACACAGCCGTGAATAAATAATACCAGGTTCACATATATGGGCCATCCGTTTCAGTTTTCCTCTGGCATGGTACAGAAACACTGGAGGGAAGCTGATGCCAAAACTAATCTCCTATTTTTTTCTATGGGATCATTCATGGCGACCAGTACTTCAGTTTTGACACTGGAAGTCACTAGACACAAAGACAAAAAAAAGTAGCTTGCAACTTTTTCTGTCTGGAACTGTCATGAATACCGGACTGTGCACTAAAATACACATACAGTGCTGCCCATAATTATTCATACCCCTGGCAAATTTTTACTTAAAGTTACTTTTATTCAACCAGTAAGTAATTTTTTTACGGGAAATGACATAGGTGTCCCCTAAAAGATAATAAGATGATGTACAAGAGGCATTATTGTGGGGAAAAAAACATTTCTCAGCTTTTATTTACATTTATGCAAAAAGTGTCCAGTCCAAAATTATTCATACCCTTCTCAATAATCAATAGAAAAACCTTTATTGGCTATTACAGAAATCAAACGCTTCCTATAATTGCAGACCAGCTTTTTGCATGTCTCCACAGGTATTTTTGCCCATTCACCTTTAGCAATGAGCTCCAAATCTTTCAGGTTGTAAGGTCTTCTTGCCACCACCCCAATCTTTCACTCCCTTCACAGATTCTCAATTGGATTCAAGTCTGGACTCTGGCTGGGCCACTCCAAAACATTAATGTTGTTGTCTGCTAACTATTTCTTCACCACTTTTGCTGTGTGTTTTGGGTCATTGTCATGCTGAAATGTCCACTAGTGCCCAAGGCCAAGTTTCTCTGCAGACTGCCTGATATTGTCAGTTGAGAATCCTCATGTATTGCTCTTTTTTCATGGTGCCATTTACTGTCATTAGGTTCCCTGGTCCATTGGCTGAAAAACACCCCCAGAGCATTAGGTTCCCACCACCATGTTTGACAGTGGGGATAGTGTTATTTGGGTTGAAGGCTTCTCCTTTTTTAAGCCAACAGGACACTTTTTGCTCAAATGTAAATAAAAGCTGAGAAATTATGTTTTTTTTTCCACAATAATGCCTCTTGTACATCGTCTTATTATCTTTTGGGAGACACCTATGTGATTTCCCGTTAAAAAATTACTTGCTGGTTAAATAAAAGTAACTTTAAGTCAAAATTTGCCTGGGGTATGAATAATTATGGGCAGCACTATATATATATATATCAAAAATAGAGCAGCACTCCGGTACAGTGAAAAAAGAAAACAGTTTATTCACCCAGTGGTGATGCGACGTTTCGGCTCCAACATGAAGCCTTTCTCAAGCAGCTTGAGAAAGGCTTCATGTTGGAGCCGAAACGTCGTGTCACCACTGGGTGAATAAACAGTTTTCTTTTTTCACTGTACCGGAGTGCTGCTCTATTTTTTATTTTCATTATCCTGGGACACTTTTCCTATTGGAGCTGGTTGTGTCTGGCTCTGGCATAAAACAGCCGGCTAGACACTGATAGATGTGAGTCCAGCCTAAGGGCTCATGCACACGAACATGTTTTTTGTCTGTGTCCGTTTCATTTTTTTGCGGACCGAATGCAGAACCATTCATTTTAATGGGGCTGGAAAAAACGGAAATGACTCCATGTGCTTTCCGTTTCTGTATGTCCGCAACTCTGATCTGCAAAAAAATAGAACATATGAATATGTCCTATTCTTGTCCGTTTTGCGAACAAGGATAGGCATTGTTACAACGGACCCACACAAAAAAAAAAAAAAAAACTGGATGCAATACGGATGTCACATGGACATCATCTGTATTTTTGCGGATCTGTGTTTTACGGACTGCAAAATACATACGGTCGTGTGCATGAGCCCTAAGAGAGAAGGAGATCAATTTCTCTTCACACCTTTTCTTTCTTTTGCATTTCGCTCTTGGTTTTGGCTAAAGGACACATCACCAGATAAGTCTAATGGAAAGATTTTTACATCTTCTATGTTTTGGACCCACTCTTGGTTTTGAGTTACAAATACTGATACAAACTGCTAAACTAAACTATACCGGGGTGACCTAAGAGTACGTCCAGATGGTCAGGTTTCTTGATGGAGTTTTGGAAGCAAAAACTAGGAGTGAATTCAAAAAAGGGAGAAGTTGTACCTGACGTTTTTATAATTTCTCTTTTTTTATGATTCATTCCTAGTTTTGGCTTCTAAAACTGCATCGAGAAACCTGACCGTGTGGTTGTACCCTAACACTATCATAGGGACTAGCTTTTTAAATTACTTCCTAATACATTTGCATGGGTTCATCAGAATTTCATATTGTATCTGGGCATAGTATATAGCTTAATATAAACTATGGTGAACTACCTGCCTTGTCACCTGTTTAATTTATTCAAAATACAACTCCTTCATGAAGTTACAAAAGGTGCAAACTGCTTTGTCCTTGTTTTGTGAGGTGGCCCAGGCCATTCTTTATCTTCGTCAACCACGCATTGAGGGCAGGAAACTTGGATGGTTTAATATTGGCAGTAGGAATGCCCCTTCATTTTACTATGCTAAGGAAGAGTGAAACCTAATTTAGACACGTCCTCTTATAGAATTATATTTGTGGTCTTGTAAAGACAGAAAAAAGCGCCTTTTATGATCTATATCTTTAAAGGGAACCTGCCACCATGAAAATAAAATGTAAGCTAGGGGCACCATGTTATAGAGCAGGAAGAGTTGAGCAGATTGGTATATAGTTTTGTAGGTAAAGATTCTGTAAAATTTGTATTGCATTCATTTAAATTCCTGATCATTCTAGGCTTTGAAGTCAAGGAGACAATGCTATCTGTGATTGACATCTATCTGTGTATTCACAGTCATAGAGGGAAGGTTGTCAATCACTGATAGGACCGTCTCCTTGACTTCAAAGCCCAGAATGAGTATAGATATAAATGGGTAAATTCCAAGTTATACTGACTCATTTCCTCTAAAACTATATATTAATCTGCTCATTTCCTTTTGCTCTATACCATGCTGCCTTTATCTCAGATACCATGTTGAACGTTACAGGTTCCTTTCACTATCAAATGGAATGCAATCTGAAAGCACCATGTTGTAGAGCAGGAGAAGTTGAGCTGAGTAATATATATATATTTTTTTATATTTTTTGGGGGGGGGGGAGATTCAGTAATTTGTAATTTATATGTTTATATCTTTGTTTTTGTTTTTTCCTCCTCTGAATACCTATTGGTACAGGAGGGAGGTGGTATCAGTGGTTGATAGCATCGCGTGTAGAAGTGTGCATAAGAGAGAACTCTGTCATGGATAACACCTCCCTCTTGTACCGATAGGTATTCATAGGAGGTGAAAATAAGCAAAGATAGAAATGTATAAATTACATGTTTTACAGCCTTTCCCTGCATAAACTATATATGAATCTGCTCAGCTCCTCCTGCTCTATAACATGGTTCTTTCAGATTGCATTGCATTTTGTGGTAACGGTCCTCTTTAAGTCTTTTACTGGAAAAGAAGTTGTCAATGGATCCAGAGCATCCACTGTCAATTTTTTTTTTTTACTTTTGTATGCCTTCTATAAACTATAGTGGAGGTGAATGTCCACACAGATATTGATTTGGAATTATTAAACAGATAATAAACAATGCAAAATGAATTCTACCAAAATATCTGTGTTTTTGGTGTATCTATCCAGTTATTAGGTGCTGATATATACTGTGCTGTCTGCCCTCTTTTGGAGTCCTTACAACCGCTGACCCCATGTATGTCTCACTGTTCCCTGGATCAGATTAGAATTCTCTGCATTCTAGTGTCTGTCCTATAAAGTGTTTGCATGTGCTTGGCAGTATATAAATACAAATGTACATTACCTAAAAAGGACACTGCTATAAATCACAGTAAGCCGACTGAATGTGAACATACATTTCCAATACAATGTTAACTCTATTCAAAAACATTTTATATTTTTGCTTTTCACCATACGCAGTGACTGAGGCTTTGTCTCCTGATCATCACAAGAGGATTCGTCACTTTAAAAAAATATATATATTTGGAAAATATGGAGCCAATGTGAGAAAAAATTGTAAAAAGAAATAAATCTGTTTTCTTAGTCCTTTCTCAGTAACTGGAGTTACGTCTTCTCTTTACTAATTTCATGATCATATGTGGACCTACTACTGTATATGATTATAGACTGTTGTATGATTTATCATTAATATATATGAATGTAGTGAACAGTTTCTCTACACAAAGTGTTATATAATGTATTCCATAATAATCCAGCATTTTCTCAGCTGTTAATCTGAAAGCATGGTGGTGGCTCAGTGATTAGCACTGGTGATTTACAACACGGGGGTCCTAGGTTCCAATCCAAGGACGACGTTTGTATGATTCTCCCCATGCTTGTGTGGGTTTTCTCCGGGTACACTGGTTTCTGCCCACATTCCAAAAACAAACTGATAGGGAACTTAGATTGTGAGCCCTGCTGGGAACAGCAAGTGATGGCAACGTCTGTAAAGCGCTGCGGAATATATCAGCGCTATATAGGTGAGTAAAATCAATAAAGCAATTGATAAACTAATATGAATTTAATGATGAAGTTGTATCTGATTTTGATGTTGTCTACTGGCAGTAGAAAAAAAATATTATATTTTATAAATATAATCATAAATATCTAAAGTGGATTTGTGCAGGCCCCATTTGGATGTATGGGACAGATACAGAAGTTTCTGCAACAAATACTTGCGGGCAGTATTTTTTTCCCAGCTAGAGAACACTTGTACAGAAGTTTAATATGGCTGAAGCAATAGATGACATAATATCCATAAATATCTATCCTCTTTAGATATTTATGGTTATTTATGGATATTATGTCATCTATTGCTTCAGCCATATTAAACTTCTGTACAAGTGTTCTCTAGCTGGGAAAAAAATACTGCTCGCAAGTATTTGTTGCAGAAACTTCTGTATCTGTCCCATACATCCAAATGGGGCCTGCACAAATCCATGCAAAGGTAGCAGAAACAGCTCCCATTTAGATGTAGGGAATAGAGTTTCTGCACCAAATCTGCTGTGTCTGAATATACCCTTCAGCTGTTCAGGAAAAGCCAGAGAATGACAGCACATTCTTTGTACAGCATTGTATGATATGGCAATGCTATATAAATAATGAGATATATCTAGATGGATCAAGCTGTCGGTTCTATCTGTAGAAAATTCAAATATTTGTATTGCATTGTAGAAAAATCACAGAACTGTTCCTTTCAAATATATTGTAGGTTTAAATTTAGCTCTACAGTCCTGATGTCAGGGACTATTACTGCAGAGGGGTGTGCATGCGCAGGGTGTTTACAAGGTGTGCTGCATTTCTATATAAGATGCTTAATCAATAAACACATCCATAAAAGCTGCCTTCATGGGAAAGGCACATACAAAGACAGACACAATTCCTATGCAATGGCAATAACTAAATTCAGCGTATTGAGAAGGGAGACATGCAATATGAGTCAAGCCTTGAATACAAAAAGGTAAAGCACTGAGGTTATCCCCTAAAAAGCTAAAAAATGCTCTGAGGCTTTTATTGCACTGAGGGAGCTCTGTCATTTCTCATTATTGCTACATTTTACACGTTATAATACATAGATGTGAACACAAAAGACAATCAATGTCCAGAATTAAGAGGTTGGGAAATTCAGGGGAAATATTGAGTTAAAACTATTATCTGGAAAGTCTTGAGCAGTATATATTTAGATATATACACTATATACAAATATGTATATCTCATGTACACGCTCATGCATTGAATGTGTGTGAATCTAAGTTACCCTGGGTGTGTGGCAGACAACTAATTAGAGATCCTAATGTTCCCTGGCCAGGCAGGCAGGTCCCCTTTTCTTGTGCTGGAACAAAGCTTGTGTGGGGCAGGAGTAATGTGCTGCTCAGAGCATCCTCTGCCTGGGAGGAGGGGGAGGAGTGATAGGAAGGGAGGGGGGCGGAGGGGGGGTAGACTGGTCCTGCAGGAGGAATTCCTTTCCCAGGAGCTTTATGTTGGGGGAAGGGGTCCCTGAGCAGGGAACTCTGGGAAATCCCACTCTCCAGTCATATGATATGTGATGGACGGATTGTACAGCCAATGTATATGTTAACATTCCACATGCAATACATAACTGCTTGTTATGTTCCCTCTAGTGTTTGCATGGTAAAGACACGCAGATAGGATTTAATCGTGAACCCAAAGGCACATGCTGCATCAATAATTATTACACAAAGTCCATAGCAGGATAGCATAGCAACGACAGAACAAGTGGTCCATGCAGTACAGCCCTTTATGTTGTTTTATATCATTATTTTTTTTCCTATTATTGAATGTACATCATTTTTATTTGTAAGATTTGTAACACTGTGATTTGTGAGGCTTCATGTTGACAAAATACAAAATGTTTTATTTTAGTATATTTATCTTATTGTGAACGTTCACTGAAGAAAAATTGTTTTTTTTATGGGACAATATCCCAGAGGGGGTGTAACATGTAACAGTATTTGTAGCAGTCATATGCTAAAAATAAAATATAAAATATGCATAAAAAATAAATAAAAAAAAGATTGATAGAGAAAATGGAATCCTGGGAGAATTGCGAACTATTGGAAACTCAGCTACAACCTGAAATCAAGGTATGTATGAGAAGCAGATACAGTCTCCTGCAGTATAATTTAGTACCTGCATGTGTTCTTTAAAATGTAGAGTCAGAGGTATAGAGATATGGAAACAAAATATTCAAATAAAAAGCCATATGAATAAGAAACAGAAAACACTCCGATTACATAGGTCTCTTCATGAGGCATTGTTTAACACAGTATCTGATGATTTGCACACTAAGGGGTCATGCATACAACCGTGGTTCCGGTCCTGCAGATTAGCAAAAACACGGATACCTGCCATGTGCATTCCCATTTTGCGGGACGGAAGGGGCAGCCTGTAATGTTCTATTTTTTTGAGGAACAGACATATGGATACGGAATGCACACAGAGTCATTTCCCCATTGAAGTAAATGGTTCAGCATACGGGCCGCAAAAAAAACAGGATGGACAAGGACAAGAAATACGTTTGCATGCATGAGCCCTGAGGATATGTCCCCATGGTTAGGTTTTTCTGATGCAGGTTTGGAAGCCAAAATCAAGAGTGGATCATAAAATGAGAGACAGATACGACTTCTCCTCTTTTTATGAATTCATTCCTGGTCTTGGCTTCCAAAGCTGCATCAGGAAAAATGACCGCGTGGCCGTGCCCAAATGACACCACAAGTTCCAGAACGTCCTCTCAGTTTCTACCGATTTGGGTACAGCTAAAAAGATGAAGAGGTACAGTCTGGTCTTGCGTTTGACACTAGCACTCTACAGCCCGCACACAACCAGCGTGCTCCCCAGACAGGAAGGGAACTTTTCAGGACACGCAGGTGTGACAGACATACTATGCGGCGACTATTTACAATCATATAGCACCGGCTAGTGGAGAAGAATGGTACTATACAGTATGCTTGACAGCAGCACAGAAATTGCTGCGGAAGGGAGAGCACCAGAGAGTTTTTTTAGTGGATTACTAGTATCTTGGGCCGGGTTCACATCTGTGTTCAGCTTTCCAAAAGAGAAAAAAAACTAAAACATTCATTATTTTGAGTATCAGTTGTGCTCAGTTAGCATTAGTCTACACCAGGCATGCTCAACCTGTGGCTCTCCAGCTGTTGTAAAACTACAACTCCCAAAATGCCCTGCTGTAGGTTGATAGCTGTAAGCTGTTAGGGCATGCTGGGAGTTGTAGTTTTGCAACAGCTGGAGGGCGGCAGGTTGAGCATGCCTGGTCTACACTAAAATAGCTGATCCGTCTTGTTTTGTGCATCGGAGATCAGTTATTTTTGATGTGAGAAAAAGTCTTTCATGAAGGACTTGTTCTCCTATCAAAAATAACTGATCTCTGATGGAATAAATTGATCATAATTAATGTTCAAAGTAACATGTGTTTTTTTTTTTTACTATTCATCTGATGGATCAGAAAAATGGAAATCTAAATGCAGATGTGAACCTGGCCTTATTTGTTATGATGCTATTAGAAATCAGCTGGGTTAGACTTTTTTAAACAGCCTATAGTAAAGGTTAGGTTGTGTGACGCACAGGAGTGAATAAAATCAGGTGGAGGTGCTCACAGTAAAGAGGATACGCCCTTCCTCTGACAAATAAGCAAAGTAAAGATAAGAATACTGGGCACTCTCACTTTATGTAGAATCATACAGTTTATTTAAACATATAGAAGAATAATCATGACTTATAAAACAATATAATTGGACATCAGTATGACTTATAAAACCCTAAAATACTACCTAAAATTGTACAATAAATCACTAAATGGTAAAATACCGCACTATAGCTATGAGACTGACAAGTCCATAAGAATATGTGGACAGTGGGGTTGAATCCAGACTAATTGCTGATACAGATCTTGTAACTGAAGATAATCTTCTCAAAAAGTCCTTTTTGACCCCCACTTCAAGTTCCCTCTTAAGGGGTTTGGGATACTACAGTTTGGATAGTTAACCCTTAGTGAGTGTATTACCGCGGCGTCCCGCTATACTCACTGCGCAGCAATAATTTTCCTGCTGCTGTACTTGCTGTCCAAAAGATCGTGCCGTAGCTGTTAAATTCTCAGGCTTCCACTACCGTGCCTCTGAAGTGCTCTGGGTACCGCTCCGTAGCTTCTCAGAGCCGGTACTCCCTAAGATTCAGATCGCCTTCTCCGACGCCAGCTTACTTGAACCACGGTACTTTATATCCTCGTGCTGTGTGCTTTAGTCGCCGGCGTGTCAGGACTTGGTTACTCACGGAATACTCAAATTCTTGGGTGGAAAATGCCTTTATAGTTCCAGCGTATAAATTGTGTGGTTGGTCAGGGGGTCTTTCACCAAACGCGTTTCGGGGTACTTTGCCCCTTCCTCAGACCATAGCTATAGTGCGGTATTTTACCATTTAGTGATTTATTGTACAATTTTAGGTAGTATTTTAGTGTTTTATAAGTCATACTGATGTCCAATTATATTGTTTTATAAGTCATGATTATGCTTCTATATGTTTAAATAAACTGTATGATTCTACATAAAGTGAGAGTGACCAGTATTTTTATCTTTACTTAGCCTATAGTAAAGGTTTGATGAAGTGGAAGATACAGATATGAAGATTGGGTTACAGTCAACTGCATATAAATGTATTTTCCTGCAATCAGTGTGATTTCCTCATTTTTTATTGATGTTTTGTCATTTTTACATGCTGTATAATGTTATCTTTACGAAGCTAATGATCTGTTTCCCTGGGGTATAAACACCTGGGGGAATTTATCAAGCCCTGCACACCAGAAATCTGTCTTCAAAAAGTCTCTAATACGGACTTTACAACTTTTTGGGGTCACTTGTGCAAACATTTTACGACTTTTCTGAGCACTGCACCTTCCAGCCCCACCTAAAAATTTGGTATGAATATTTGATCAGAATTTTTAGAGTAGATGCTGAACTCCACAGAAGGTATGCCCTCAGATGAACCCAGGTATGCATGACAACTCCAATCTGACGTCAAATCTCAAAAACACCTACAACGATACATTCCCCCCATACTGTATGAGGATATGAACATGTGAAATCCCTTTGTTACCCATCCAACAGAAGTTTGTACACCTGTACCGATTAGCAAACCGTTGTGAAAAAAAACCCCAGTAGAATTTGAAATTACCATTAACCACAATTAGGGCAATTAAAAGAGAAGAAAGAGTAGAAAATGTGTTAAGAGGAAGAAAGAGCGTACTGCCAGAAGTACAACAATGAGAATGGGAAGAATGCCAAAGACAAACCCAAAGCATATAGGCCCTGATTCATCGAGACCCGCGTCTGCTGAGCTGGTCATGATAGGACCTGTGCTGTCAAGGAGGCCTTGTCATAAATTACATGCAAGCTACAGAATAAGACATCTGAACCCTACAAAAACGTTATTGCAGCCAGTGGAATTTAGTGAAATGGTCAGATAAAACAAAATGTGACATTTAGTCATGTAAATCATTGTCATAGTGTAAAATGAGTCTACATACAAAGAAGCCCCAGATACCCAAATGTCTGGAGGTTCAGTTACACTTTAGAGCTATTTTGCTGCCAGTGGTTTAAGGTAAAAAAATATCTATGGTGTAATCCGCAGGGATGCCCAACCTGTGGCCCTCCAGCTGTTGCAAAACTACAACTCCCAGAATGCCAGGACAGCCTACAGCTATCAGCAGTCAGCAGGGAATGCTAGGAGTTGTAGTTTTACAACAGCTGGAGAGCCACAGGTTGGGCATCCCTAGTGTAATGCATTTTACTAAATACCAGCAGACTTTGACCCAAAATTTGTCTGGCACTGACATCTGAAATTTAGGCGTGGTTAGACTATTCAAGATTATCTGCCACCTCTCCTGGCATGTTTATATCAGAAAACAATTGTGCAGTGCGGACTGAATATTGCAGATCACGAACCCATTCAAATGAAAGGGTCCACATCTGCAAACGGCGGGCACACGGCCGGTGTACATGAATTGCGGACCGCTATGTCTGGTCCGCAGCACAGGCACAGGGCGCAGACGTGTGCATGAGCCCTAAATATGTGTCTATGCAGAATGTACCACAGTTCAGGGCCGACAGTGTCAGACTGTGTAAGGAGCATATTCAGTGCGAGAAATACACTCCTTGTATCAGAGGTATTTCACATCCTGAATTCTGCTCCTAGGACTTCGACCTGTGGCATTATAATGATTTATAATGCTGTGTGTTCCTGCCCGAACGCAACTCTAATGACTTGTATGCATGACATTATGTGAGTACAGGCGGCAGGTCTTCTCTAAAGACCATCCATGTGTAAATGATGTGCAAATGCTCTAAACAAGAAAAACTGAAAGATCTCACTGGAATTCCTGTGCGTTCACCAGAAGGCATGGTAGGAAACACTCCAGGGTTGTTCTTTACACATAGGTAATCTGTGTTGGGAGAGTGCTCATTTTGATAACCTAATTATAGTTCCCACCCTTTCAAGGGCAGTGACAAGCTGCCCCTATGTATGGTTCCCTACAATCGCCTTTATCTCGCTTTTATCCTCTGGAGGATTCATTAGGGGTTATGCAAATCATACTACAATAAGGAGTACTGGGAAACTGGTCAACACTCAAGTTCTTCTTCTTATATGTAGGAACCCTTTTGTATGTTAACTTAAGGTTCCTCAATAACCAGAGGATGAAATGCATTAGAACAAGTAAATATGATTGCAGGGTAAACGTGTCCACACTCTGCCAACACGCATCACCTAAGTGTAAACCTTTCAGTGTCTCCGACTATGTCTTCTAGTCAGGGCCAGGACAAGGCATTTTGGTGCCGCAGGTAGTTAAGGCAAATTGCACACATACGGATGCAGCAGGGTTAACAGTCACGCTTGGTGAGTTATCACATCTAGTTAACGTGCTATGACTGTGACTGTTAACTCTGCTGCATCTGCAGGCCCTGATTTTTTCCTGCTGTGACATCCGTTTTTGGCATAGGACAGTCACAAGTCCACTGGATTTGCGACTTTTCAATGCATTGGCAACTTTTGTAGTAATGTGCATTTTACACTATCCTCACCAAGTCTACGAAAAGTGGGTGTGACGGTGGCAGAGTGAGGTTGTGACAAGGGCAGTTCCATCAGTCCCGGCATATTCATCAGCATTTACCCCAAAAACTGGCGTAAATAATGACTGAAATCTACAGAAGCTGCGCTGGCGTAGATTTCATTCTACAGCACAGAGAGCCGGAGGAGGCAGGTAATTCTTAGTCACTAATGACCTGCTTCCTCCTCCAGCGCAGGCCCTATCAGGGCCATAGTATTAATTCACTAAGGCTACTTTCACACTAGCGTTCTGAACGGATCCGCTCATATTAATGCAGACGGAGGCTCCGTTCAGTACGGATCCGTCTGCATTAATAACTTTAAAAAAATTCGCAAGTGCGCAAGTAGCCTGCGCGGATCCGTTCAGACTTTCAATGTAAAGTCAATGGGGGACGGATCCGCTTGAAGATTGAGTCAATTGGTGACATCTTCAAGCGGATCCGTTCCCATTGACTTACATTGTAAGTCTGAACGGATCCGCACGCCTCCGCACGGCCAGGCGGACACCCGAACGCTGCAAGCAGCGTTCAGCTGTCCGCCTGTCCGTGCGGAGGCGAGCGGAGCGGAGGCTGAACGCCACGAGACTGATGCAGTCTGAGCGGATCCGCTCCATTCAGACTGCATCAGGGCTGGACGGCTGCGTTCGGGTCCGCTCGTGAGCTCCTTCAAACGGAGCTCACGAGCGGACAGCCGAATGCTAGTGTGAAAGGAGCCTAATACTGACTGCTATATCTGTGACACAAAAGCACTAAAAGCAGTAACTTTCATGGCGCAACTCAGCAGACGCTGCCGCATAATAACCTTCTCGCTGATGGCACATTCAATCAATCTTGCCCCCCAAAAATAACAGTTTTTCCCTGTAAAGCCTTTGAGTGCATATCCCATGGACCGCACCGGGGAACATTGAGGGAAGCTTCCCTCTCCTGTTAAAGGTCCCTTTGTCCCAGTAGTGTGGGTCCTGGCCCAGGGCTTCCGGTCCCAATCGGTCCAGAAGTGATGATGGGACAGTCATCGTTCAAGTGAACTCTATGCCAATCACTGGTCTCAATGGTCGCATACCATTCTAATGTTACCATAGAGGCCAGTTATTGGCTGAGCTGTCACATAAATGACGGATGTGACGTCATCACTTCCAGATTCACAACACTGGACTGGTGGGATCTTTATCAGGTGAATCAAGCTTTTATACTTGTTTATAAGTCTGCTCTCCATTTATTAGGGTTGTCTCAGACAAGCCTATTAAATGGGTTGTCCAGGAATTTCTTCTTAATGTCCTGCCCCTGCACTTGGGTCCCTGCACCAACGAGGTCACAGGCGCCGTTGTAGCGAATCACCGGCCTCAGACGTGACGTGTCCCCAAGCAGTGCATGATCCAGCAGTGACATGCCGCTCAAGGACACGTCACCAATGAGGCCAGTCACTGGCTCAGCATCTAAAGTTTTTAAATGATCTGATACCTACTACATTAATACAGTAACACCACCAAGCCTACATCTACCTATGTCAGAAGAAAAATATCTCCCTCACCATACTTTTGTTAAAAAGTACAAAAATCCATCAAAAACATCTGAATATGTTTTTACACACATGTACACCTTGTGACTTACATGCACAAGCAATATGCTTTTACATACACACAGTGGCGCTCATAGAAGCACATCTTACACTCACAGGCACATTTTTACATATACACTGCCTGGCCCAAAAAAAAGGTCACCACCTGGATTTAAATAATCAAATAGGTAAGAGCCCCCCAGTTGGTCAGGTCAAGGTTCAGCACTGAACATACTGAATGACCAGGTTATTCCACTAATAGACTTTCTTACCTGATGGCACGAGCATATTCCATATGACAATGCCAGGATTCATCGGGCTCAAATTGTGAGAGAGTGGTTCAGGGAGCATGAGGCATCATTTTCACACATGGAGTGGACACCAGAGTCCAGACCTTAACCCCATTAAGAATCTTTGGGATGTGCAAATTAAGACTTCGCACAGTGGCCCAAATCTACCATTACAAGATCTTGGGGGGAAAAAGTCAATGCAACGAGAGAAATAAATGTTGTGACATTGCAGAAGCTTGTGGAAATGATGCCACAGCGAATGTGTCCCGTAATCAAAGCTAAAGGCGGCACACCAAAATATTTAGAGTGTGTGACCTTTTTTTTGGCCAGGCAGTGTACATACACAAGGGCAACTCCCCACCAGTGGAGGGCCGTAGCGGGAAGTCTGCTGCAGCCAGCGTAGATGTGAGGAGGCAACTTAGGCACAGCTGCTTGGTTATAAAGCCACCGCATGGAACACTTCTGCCCCCCATATCTGTTGGTGTATGTGCCACTAGCAGCAAATACTGTGAGGTAACTGGGGCTGTTTGTGTGAGGAGTGAGCCACATGGGGCAGGGGGAACAGAAGGGGCAGTGAGGCACTTGGAGCAGGGAGGGAGCATAGGAGGCAGTGGGACACTTGGGGCAGCAGAGGGGGCAGTGAAGCACTTGCGGTTGGGGGGGTGGGGACAGAGGGGACAAGATGACACTTGTGGTAGGGGGAGCAGAGGGGAAAGTGAGGAATACGGGGGCGAGAGGGGGCAGTAGGACACAGGGCAGGAGGGGAGCAGAGGGGGAAGTGAGGCACTTGGGGCAGGAGGGCAGCAGAGGGGGCAGGGGGAGCAGAAGGTGCAGTGAGACACTTGGAGCAGGGAGGGAGCATAGGAGGCAGTGGGACACTTGGGGCAGCAGAGGGGGCAGTGAAGCACTTGCGGTTGCGGGGGTGGGGACAAAGGGGACAGTAAGACACTTGTGGTAGGGGGAGCAGAGGGGGAAGTGAGGAATATGGGGGCAAGAGGGGGCAGTGGGACACAGGGCAGGAGGGGAGCAGAGGGGGAAGTGAGGCACTTGGGGCAGGAGGGAAGCAGAGGGGGCAGGGGGAGCAGAAGGTGCAGTGAAGCACTTAGGGCAGGGGGGAGCAGATGAAGTAATGAGGCACTTGGGGCAGGGGAAGCAGATGGTAATGAGCCACTTGGGGCAGAGGGCTAGCAGAGGGGGCAGTGAGACAACTGAGGCAAGGAGGGGGCCGTGAGGCACTTGGGACGGGGGGGGGGGGGGGGGGGCAGGAGGATCAGTGAGGCACTTGGGGCAGGGGCAGCAGAAGGTGCAGTGAGACAACTGGGACAAGGGCTCCGCTCTGTCAAATATTAAACTGCTGCGAGGCACACTTGTCCCTATCAATGTCGATTAAATCAGCCAAAAGCACTGCTGGGGCTGAGATCACTCCACACAGACCAGGGAGAGGAGGCAGCCTTGAAAATTAAATTAAACTTAGGCTACTTTCACACTTGCGCTTGATCGGATCCGTTCTGAACGGATCCGTTCAGACTTTCAATGTAAAGTCAATGGGGGACGGATCCGCTTGAAGATTGAGCCATATGGGCTCATCTTCAAGCGGATCCATTCCCATTGACTTACATTGTAAGTCTGAACGGATCCGCTCGCCTCCGCACGGCCAGGCGGACAGCTGAACGCTGCAAGCAGCGTTCAGTTGTCCGCCTGTCCGTGCGGAGGCGAGCGGAGCGGAGGCTGAACGCCGCCAGACTGATGCAGTCTGAGCGGATCCGCTCCATTCAGACTGCATCAGGGCTGGACGGAGGCGTTCGGGTCCGCTCGTGAGCTCCTTCAAACGGAGCTCACGAGCGGACCGACGAGCGCTAGTGTGAAAGGAGCCTTACAAGTGCAACGCTGTAACACATAATTTTTTCTAATTGTACCCCTCTCATCTGGCTGCGTATCCCCACCTACCCATTGTCCTGGCCCTGATTCTAGTGAATGGTCAGGAATCCTGGTGAGACCTTTCAATTTTCTTATTTAGAGCTTTTGCATATGGGCTGTCACTGAAAAGTCATGCAACATTTTTTCTAATGATAGTCAATGCTGTCACAGTGCGACATGTGACATGCTTTGACTGTGACACGAAAGTCGCAAAAAATCCATCCAAGTTGGATTTTTGTGCGACTGTCGGGTCGCAGTCTCAGTCGCGGCACCATTGACTATCATTAGAAAAAATTCTGCACGACTTTCCTGCGATGTAAATGTCACCTGACACGTGTTGCAGTGTAGTGGCACCCTTTTTGTCGTGTAGTCGTGTAGCCCTAGCCTACAGGGGTTGTCTAATCTCACCATAGCAATGTAGCACAGCAGGCTATGCTGTTTCTGAGTTAGGGAAACATCATAGTTTGCTGTGCTACACTGTTTCCGTAGCTCCCATGCTGGCAAGCAATGTTGTTTCCTGACCGGCTGGTGGCCAGAACTGGTCTTATATCGCCTTAGTAACGGATAACAACTAACTCAATCTTCAGAACCTGTGCCAAGCTAAAAGCCGGCATTGCCCTGGACTCGTGACTGTTGTGGCCAATCACTGGCCTTAGAGGTCACATGTACCAGAAGGCAGGGGCGGACATACCATCTGTGCAGCCAATTCAGCACTTTAATATTAGTGAGTGCAACCATTATGGAAGCGCCCATTAGACTGCAGGAGGTGGGGGAGTGAAGTGATATAATATGGGGGTCTGAGCATATGATATGGGGGCCTGAGCATCTGATATGTGGGTCTGAGCGTCTGATATGGGGGTCTGAGCATCTGATATGGGGGTCTGAGCATATGATATGGGGGCCTGAGCGTCTGATATGGGGGTCTGAGCGTCTGATATGGGGGTCTGAGCGTCTGATATGGGGGTCTGAGCATAGGATATGGGGGCCTGAGCATCTGATATGTGGGTCTGAGCGTCTGATATGGGGGTCTGAGCATCTGATATGGGGGTCTGAGCATATGATATGGGGGCCTGAGCATCTGATATGGGGGTCTGAGCATCTGATATGGGGGTCTAAAGATCTGATATGGGGGTCTGAGGATCTGATAAGGGGTTATGAGGGTCTGATCTAATATGGCAGTTTGATTTGAGGATCTGATTTGAGGTCTGACATGGTAGTCTGATCTGGAAGGAAATGGGACTTTCTTGTATGGTCACACATTACAGGGGGATATTTTTGTACTGGTGCACATTATAAGGCCCCATGCACACGGCCGTGTTTCACAGCCGTGTGCGGGCCGTGGAACCGCGGCCTGGATCCCTCCTGAGAGCAGGAGCGCACGGCGTCACTGGTTGCTATGACGCCGTGCGCTCCCTGCTGCCGCCGCAATACAGTAATACACTGGTATGATCTATGCCAGTGTATTACTGTACTGTGCCGGCAGCAGGGAGCGCAAGGCGTCATAGCAACCAGTGACGCCGTGCGCTCCTGCTCTCAGGAGGGATCCAGGCCGCGGTTCCACGGCCCGCACACGGCTGTGAAACACGGCCGTGTGCATGGGGCCTAAGGGTGCATTTTTCTACTGGCACATATTGTAAGGAGAAGTATTACTACTGGGGGACTAGGAGAAACATGATTACTAGTATGGGCACTATGGGGGCATTATTACTTTTGGGGCACAATAGGGACAGTATTGGGGGTGCTGCTAACACTGAGTGCACTCTGGCAGATAATTATTTCTATTGGTGGGACTTTGGGAAGCACTAGTACAATTATTTTTGGGGGACATTATGGATACACTTTTATTTTTATTTTGTTAGTTTGCTATTTTATTTATTCTTTTTGTTAAACTCTGCAGAGACAAGAGATGGCTGAAAGAAGTCATCATGGCAGATTGTAAGCCCTCGCGGGAAGGGCCCTCTCTCCTTCTGTACCAGTCTGTAACTCGTCTTGTTCATGATTAGTGCAATTGTCTGTATTATGAATGTATACCCCTTTTCATATGTACAGCGCTATGGAATGAATGGTGCTTTAATAATAATAATAATAATGGCAGTCTGGACTGACTGGAGAAAATGAGGAAAGAGAATGTCTATATCAGAGAAGACATCACTGGATGTAAGAGGTATGTGTGCCGTATTCTCCTGTATGTTTGTAGCACTATATGTAATGGTTTCCAAGTACGTCTT
Organism: Bufo gargarizans; assembly: GCF_014858855.1. Lineage (NCBI taxonomy): Eukaryota > Metazoa > Chordata > Amphibia > Anura > Bufonidae > Bufo > Bufo gargarizans. The sequence goes on along the minus strand of NC_058080.1, from coordinate 544,229,886 downwards.
TAACAGTAGGGCTGGAGGAAAGGGGTTAGGTTGAGAATTTGGCATGGGGGGGGGGGGGCATTTATATTTTTGCCTTTGGTAGTAATAAGGCTAGGTGCACTAAAGCACTGAGGGAAGAGGGGGGGCAGGCACATTCTTTGCACAGGAGCACTCTGCTCTCCGTTTCCGCCCCTGCAAGAAGGGCACATGGTCAGGTCAAAAACATAGAAGAGGAGGAAATCTTTTCATTATACCTTATACTCGTACTGTGTAGGCTCCATGCCTGGTTTGGCTCACAATCACTGATGGAAATCACTGACCAAACAAGTACTATGTGAATAAGGCCTGTTAATAATAACCTGTTAGTGACCACCCATATAACTTTTTATGGTGGTCACTAACATGCCTTAGACTAGGCTGCCACCTTTTTACATGCAGTGGAGAGGGAGAGAGCTCCTTCTGTCTCTCATCGCACCCCACAAATGAGACTGTGGTGTGCCGATGTCTTCACACGGCAGCCTGGGGCCTAATGAAGGCCCCAGGCTGTCTGAAGTATATTCCCCATAAGGCTGTACCTCTCTGGCGCAGCCTGCTGGTGACTGTCAGTATTGCACTGACAGTATCATACTCTGCACTGCTTAAGCAGTACAGGGTATTATAGAAGCAATCTAAAGATTGCCTCTTAAAGTCCTCTTGTGGGACAAGTAAATGGTTAAAAAAAAAGTTTAAAAAAATGTTAATAAATAGTTAAAGGGATAGATCATCAGTTTAAACAAAGTGCAGAACACCTTTAAATAAAAATACATTTCACACACCTTTTTCCCCATTGGAATAAAAGCTTTTCAATGGAAAAATTGCAAAAATAAAATCCCCTGGTAATTTGGTATCACTGCGTCTGTAATGACTACACGATTATCATGTAATTTATCCCGTACAATGAATGCAGTAAAAAATGGTTTATTGGTCTTGAGATTCAACGATGCAAAAACACTTTCTTTCTTTGTTTTTAAAGGGTTTTTATTGTGCAAAATTAGTAAAACTTAAAAAAAACTATGCTTTTGGTATCGCTATAATCATACTGACCCAGAGAGTACATTTATAGCGTTATTTATGCCAAAAAATGAACGCCTTAAAATGTATACCATAAAAACTTAATAGCAGTATTGCTGTTTTTCCCATCCTCCCAAAAAGTTAATAAAAGTTAATCACTTACTTATGTGTACCCAAAAATTATGCCATTAAAAACTACAAAAAAGTGCAAAAAAACAAGCACTACAACAATGGCTACATCAATAAAAAAATAAAAGTTATATCTCTTGGAAGGATCAATGAAAAAAATTGCTTGGTCATTAAGCCCAAAACCAGCTGGTCACTACGGGGTTAAGAGAGCCATACACATTCAATAGATGTCTGTTGTCTCCTGACTCCCTCACACCAATGTATATTTCGGCCAGGCGTGCATGTGTTCAATGGGAGAGAGGAGAAAGCTGCTGCCAAACATCTCATAGGCTGGTTTCACACAGGCTTTGCGGGAAAACATGCGGGTGCGTTGCGGGAAAATGCACGTTTTGCACGCACGTGAGAAAAATCAACATGTTTGGTAACCAGACCCGAACCCAGAAGTTCGGGTTTGGGATCGGTGTTGTGTAGATTTAATTTTTTTCCCTTATAACATGGTTATAAGGGAAAATAATAGCATTCTTAATACAGAATGCTAAGTAAATTAGGGATGGAGGGGTTAAAAAAATAAATAAAAAATTAAACTCACATTTCTTAATATATTACACCGGACAACTGGCTTAAATACATTGAGAAATCTACCCTATGCAGCTCAAAATCACTGCTTCCCTTTAGTTAATATTTTACAAAGCTGGCTGCCTGCAGGCACCACTAGGGGGAGCTCAGTGCATAGAAATTTATAGATATCACTGACTGTAATGGAAGCTGTACTAATCTCTTTGCACTGAGTTCCCCTAGTGGAGGCTGTATGAAAATGCTGTGTTTTCATGTTGGGAAGAGAAGAAGCAGTTCAGTGTTGGGCCCCATAGCAGTTGTGTGGTCTGCTGCTTTGAAGGTAGGCCACTGGAGGCGACTGGTACTACAACTACTACTGCCATCCATAAGCATTAATAATGTCAGACAAGCTGGGTTTGAGGCCAAAATTAGAAGTGTATTAAAAAAAAAAAAATAGGTGAGGCGGTATCTTTCCTTTATGATCCACACTTGATTTTGGCTTCAAAAACCATATGAAATTAACTTGGAAACCCAGCCTGCAGATCAAGGGGTGGACTAAGGCTACATGCACAGCACAGTGCAAACAAACAGCTGTTAAAAACTGACTCACTCTTAGTTTTTCGTGGCAATTTTCAACCATTTGAGCAGTCATTTTCTGTCCGTTTTTAACCGCCGTTAAAGGGCCATTAAAGGGAATCAGTCACCAGTTTTCTGCTGCCTTTACAAGGGATTGTGCAGCAATTTAGGCTCCATTCACACGTCCGCAATTCTGTTGCGCATTTTGCGGAACGGATTTGCGGACCCATTCATTTCTATGGGGCCGCACTATGTGCTGCCCGGATACGGAATTGCGGATCCGCACTTCTGGGTCCGCAATTCCGTTCCCGAAAAAAGTAGAACATGTCCTATTCTTGTCCGCAAATGTGTACAAGATTAGTCATTTTCTATGAAGTGCCGGCGATGTGCGGTCTGCAAAACGCAGATTGCCGGTGTCCGTGTTTTGCGGATCCACAAAACACACACAGATGTGTGAATGGACCCTTATATTGATGACCTATACTCGGCAAGGGTCCGACGCCCAGAGGATAGGTCATGAATAAAAATCGCTGCACAACCCCTTTAAAGCCTAACAGCTCCAGCACATGCCAATGAGTCCCCATAGTCATGAGCTCACGGCTCTCCCTGCCCACCTGGCTCTGACATCTTTTTCCAAGTGAATCAGCAGCAGGTGGGCGGGGAGAGCCAGGAGCTCGTGAATATGGGGACTCGTTTCAGCATGGGCTGGAGCTGTTTAATACAAGATTTTGGCAAAACAGCTGAGTCAATTAAAGAAAGTGACCTAGCATTTTGCTAAGAGGACCTGTCACCAGTTTATGTTGCCCTTGGGACACCATAAAACTGGTGACAGACTAGTGCCTTCAGTATAGATAATGCCCCTCTTAGTGCCACCCAGTAGTTAGAATAGCCCCCAGTTGTGCCCCCATATATTATGCCCTCGCCTTCCCCGCTAGTATGAACATAAAAAGAAATAATAAATTACTTATCTCATCCACTTGCATGCAACAGAACACATTGTTCCATTCTTCTGAACAGGAAAGGAGGAAAAAAAAACAGATCCATTATTTTGAGCATCAGTTTGTGTCAGTTCCGTCAGAAATCAGTTATTTTTGACGGGAGAAAAAGTCCTGCTTGTGTTACTTTTTTTGCTCAAAATAATGGATCTGTTTTTTTTCTTCCTTTTCTGTTCAGAAGAACGGAAAGCTAAATAGTGATGTGAAATCAGCCTTAGGCCTCATGCACACGACAGTATTGTCCGTAGGTCCGTGACCGTTTTTTCGTCCGAGGGTCTTCCTTGATTTTTGGAGGATCCACGGACATGAAAAAAAAGTCGTTTTGGTGTCCGCCTGGCCGCGCGGAGCCAAACGGATCCGTCCTGAATTACAATGCAAGTCAATGGGGACGGATCCGTTTGACGTTGACACAATATGGTGCAATTGCAAACGGATCCATCCCCATTGACTTTTAATGTAAAGTCTGGAGTCTCTTTTATACCATCGGATCGGAGTTTTCTCCAATCCAATGGTATATTTTAACTTGAAGCGTCCCCATCACCATGGGAACGCCTCTATGTTAGAATATACTGTCGGATATGAGCTAGATCGTGAAACTCAGATCCGACAGTATATTCTAACACATTCTAACACTAAAAAACTGTGTACATGACTGGCAGGTGCTGCCAGTCAGCAGGGGGCAGACCCCCCCACCCCTGTTTTTAACTCATTGGTGGCCAGTGTGGCCGCCCCCCCCCCCCCCCTGTAGTTAACTCATTGGTGGCCAGTGGGCCCCCCTCCCTCCCCTGTAGTTAACTCGTTGGTAGCCAGCCCCCCCTCCCTCCCCTGTAGTTAACTCATTGGTGGCCAGTGGGCCCTCTCCCCTCCCCTCCCTCCCCCTCCTAATTAAAATCTCCCCCCCTATCATTGGTGGCAGTGGAGAGTACCGATCGGAGTCCCAGTTTAATCGCTGGGGCTCCGATCGGTAACCATGGCAACCGGGACGCTACTGCATTGCCATGGTTACTTAGCAATTTGTAGAAGCATCATACTTACCTGCGAGCAGCGATGTCTGTGACCGGCCGGGAGCTCCTCCTACTGGTAAGTGACAGTTCATTTAGCAATGTGCCGCACAGATCTGTCACTTACCAGTAGGAGGAGCTCCCGGCCGGACACAGACATCGCAGCTCGCAGGTAAGTATGATGCTTCTACAATTTGCTAAGTAACCATGGCAACCGGGACTGCAGTAGCATCCCGGTTGCCATGGTTACCGATCGGAGCCCCAGCGATTAAACTGGGACTCCGATCGATACTCTCCGCTGCCACCAATGATAGGGGGGGAGATTTTAATTAGGATGGGGGGGGGGGCCCCACTGGCTACCAACGAGTTAACTACAGGGGAGGGAGGAGGGGGGCCCACTGGCTACCAATGAGTTAACTACAGGGGAGGGAGGAGGGGGGCCCACTGGCTACCAATGAGTTAACTACAGGGGAGGGGGGGGGGGGGGGCTGGCTACCAACGAGTTAACTACAGGGGAGGGAGGAGGGGGGCCCACTGGCTACCAATGAGTTAACTACAGCTCTGAAAAAGCTTTTATGCAGACGGATCTTCGGATTCGTCTGTATGAAAGTAACCTACGGCCACGGATCACAATCTTGTGTGCATCCGTGTTCTTTCACGGACCCATTGACTTGAATGGGTCTGTGAACCGTTGTCCGTCAAAAAAATAGGACAGGTCATATTTTTTTGACGGACAGGATACACGGATCACGGTCTCGGCTGCAAAACGGTGCATTTTCCGATTTTTCCACGGACCCATTGAAAGTCAATGGGTCCGCGAAAAAAAAAACGGAAAACGGCACAACGGCCACACACAACGGTCGTGTGCATGAGGCCTTAAAGGGCTTCTGTCACCCCTAAACAGTTTTTTTTTTGTGTACTTATAATCCCTATACTGCGATTTATCCATACATAATGTGATTAATCATTTTGGTTCAGTAGATTTTGCTAAAAACTTACTTTTATAATATGTAAATTACCTGTCTAGCAGCAGGTAGGGCGGCTACTTGCTGGTAGCAGCTGCATCCTCCTATCATAATGACGCCCCCTCTGCATGTTGATTGTCAGGGCAAGCAAACGGAATCGTTCTCTGCTGGCCCTGTTTGCATTCAAAATCTGGCGCCTGCGCCGTACCTGTCTTCGATCGGCGCAGGCGTACTGAGAGGCGGCCGCTTGCTCGGCCGCTCCATCCTCAATGCGCCAATTACGTCACATCTACACCCGGCGCAGGCACACTGAGGATGGAGCGGCCGAGCGAGCGGCCGCCTCTCAGTGCGCCTGCGCCGATTGAAGACAGGTACGGCGCAGGCTCCATATTTTGAATTCAAACAGGGCCAGCAGAGAACGATCCGGTTCTCTGGCCCTGTCAATCAACATGCGGAGGGGGCATCATTATGAGAGGAGGATGCGGCTGCTACCAGCAAGTAGCCACCCTACTTGCTGGTAGCAAGGTAATTTACATTTTTAGCAAAATCTACTGAACCAAAATGATTAATCACATTATGTATGGATAAATCGCAGTATAGGGATTATAAGTACACAAAAATGCTGACCGTGTGCTGGCCAGGCCCGTGCTGCGGACCGCAATGCACGGGCACCAACCGTGGGGCAGCCGCATGCGGATTGCGGACCCATTCACTTGAATGGGTCCACATCCGTGATGTAGGGTGCACACGGCCGGTGCCCTGTGTATTGCGGACCTGCCATATGCACGTCGCAATACAGCCACGGCGGGGCAATGAGCCCTAAGTCTCATTCACACATCAGTGTTCGGTCAGTGATTTCCATCAGTGATTGTGAGCCAAAACTGTTCCGGCGCTGCCGGATGTAGACAGTATGCTGCAGTTTGTGTCTGGCCGATTCCCGACACAGTGGGAAACTAGATTTGGGTGGAAAAACAGACAAGGCTGAAGTGCTGTACAGAACCTGGGATATGATCCTGGGGAGGAAAACAAGGTGTAAGGAAGCAAAATAAATGAGAATGGTGAAGGATGACTGGGATGCAGGAAGCTGAGTTGATGAGACCCCTACACCTCATCATGGTGATACTGTCAGTCACTCACTGTAATCACATGGGGCACAGTAACCACAAATTAGTAATTTGCTTCCAACAGCAAGTTACTTGCTGGCTTTCTTCTACTAAGGCCTCATGCACACGGCCATTGCCCAGCCATGGCCGTATTGCGGCCCACAAACAGCAGGTCCACTTGAATGGGTCCGCAATCCAGAGCTGCAGTGCAGACGGATCACGGACCCATTCAAGTTGAATAGGTCTCTATCCGTCCCGGACGCCGCATGGATGTCCCCCGTGCATTAGGGACCTCAAATTGCAGTCCTGAATGCACGGAACGGCCGCACAAATGGCCATGTGCATGAGGCCTAACCAACATGATCAGCAACAATGAAAAAATACACTGCCACTGCGCGAAAACGGAGACCTGCTGTTTGTTTACCTGTACTTTGCAGAGAGCATGCCTCCAGTAACAGGTGCCATTTTGGTAAAAATGCCTGCATTGTGAAAATGGGAAGGTTTAATGGGGCAGTAATGTATTAGCGAAAAATAAAAAAAAAAGCGCTTTAATAACGTGCTCTGTACCAGGGCCATGGCTCTGGAGGGTTCCCAGTGGACTGGAAGTGATGGGAACCTGTTCTCCATCACTAGACCGCTGCAGCCACTCACTGGCCTCAACAATCATGTGCATGAACAGCATGTCACACGCACATGGCATTGCGACATCACGCCAATGGTGTTGCAATACAGTAGCCACATGCAGTGACATGGCACAATCTGCCTGTAGTTTGTATACCAGCTGCTGGTTTATATAAATATGTTTGTGAGAGAGATTGAGCCTGAGGGTCAGTGATGGAGATAGACACTTAGTATTTTTTTCCCCAGGGCCACTTTGGTGGATCTCAATGCCGGAAAACTAAAACGCTAGTGTGAAAGTAGCCTAAGCAAATTTCATGGTGCGATAAAGGAATCACGCACTACTTGTGGTGGGAGAGAAGCAAAGCCTATGTAAATGGCAGGCATTTTCTAACTAATTTTGGTGGTATCGCATCTTCTTGGAATCTCAGAACCTGATGTTCCCACTCAAAACTGGCATCAAAATGCCTTATCCTGGCCCTGTTGTGTTCTACATACAGTCATGTGTGTACTGCAGTGCCAGCTCCTGACATTGTGAGCAATGTTTTATAATAATAGCACAATCATGTGTACAGAATGATTTCATCTAACCGTTTTTATTGCCATCTAAGTGACAGTCAAGCCCAAGCCAATCATCAGAAGCAGAAATGGTGTGTCTGTGTACTGGGACATGTGTGGTTCATGGCACAGTTGCTCATTTCCTATTACGTACAGCAGTATAAACCAGAGGAAGATGAAGGCGATACACAAATATTTCCTGTTCTAGACAGCTAAAGATTGCCACAACAGACTATAGATCATCAACGCCAAAGAAGTGAGCCCCCTGCACCTGCTTGATAAGTAGGGATGAGCGAACTTATGTTTCAAGTTCGGCGTCCAAGGTTCGGGTTCTCTAAGAATTATTTTATGGATTCCGCTACCACGGACTATAACTTATGGTTCGTGGTAGCGGAATCCATAATGGCATTCTTAGATAACACGAACCTTGTACGCCGAATTTGAAACACAAAGTTCGCTCAACACTATTGATAAGCCTTCATACTTGTATCCATAGGGTGTCCTTTAGGCACCTGCAGATGTCAAGTGCAATCAATGGCGTCAATGCCCGCAAGTCAAAAACTTTTCTTATGCTGACACCATAGAGAACTTCTAGCAAGTATTCTGATTTTATACAAAGACCAAGTACAGAAAGTGGTTTAATGTGGCCAGACGGATCCGATCGATATGATAATGAAGAGAAGACTGTTCCCATTGAATTATAAAACCCAAAGCTCTTGCTTTTTTTTATTCTTAACCTGTTAAACAGGTTCCACTTATTCTTAAGTTCCTCTGTTGAACACAATTCTTGTATGACCTCATTCCACATTCTCTCACAGTTCGTCATGTCTGCCTGCACCAGGAGGAAGGCTTGGTTTGAGGAACACTCCTTCCATTGCTTTCCAGTAGTTATGGGCATTGGCACTTGTCATGCAATGCACTTCTCTTTGCCCTCTGATGGGGTGGCTGTACTGCTCCCCAGTAACAGTCAGGTAAGCACTGGTCCCAACATGCTTGAAACGCACAGTGTCTTCACGCTCCCATAACGTGTCACTGCACTGCACAGTCCATGTGTCCAGGTCATCTCCTTCTCCATTATCGCCAAATGCACTTACTTCCTGTAATAATAACAAACAAGAATTATTACGTTACACTGGGAGGTTCTGCCCCATAAATAACTCACTCAAGAGCAGGAACACCCCCATATGGAACATTACCGAGAAGTATTGAGCAGTGCTGATGGGAAGAGAAACTGAGGCAGAGACACACAGGCTGAAGCTGCGGCAGCTTAGGGTCCATTCACACATCCGCAAAACAGGTCCGCATCCATTCCGCAATTTTGCGGAACAGGTGCGGGCCTATTCATTTTCAATGGGGCCGGAATGTGCTGTCCGCATCCGCCAGCCCAAAAAAAAAGAACATGTCCTATTCTTTCCCGCGGAAAAGAAAAGGCATTTTCTATGAGAGTGCCGGCGATGTGCAGTCGGCAAAATGCGGAACACGCATTGCCGGTGTCTGTGTTTTGCGGATCCAAACAAAAAAAAACAACAAACACACACACACACACACACGTGTCAATGGACACTAATAGTGAGTTATCTATCTCACCCCTATGTGCTTTAGGACTTGGGGTGTGATAGACAACTAACTATTGGCTGCAGCAGCCTTTGTGTGTTTCTCTCTGCTTCCACCAATTCCTGATGAAAGTGTTAAAAGTAATAATTACATAAATAACACTTAAAAGCCGTCAAAAACCAATGAGTTCCTTGACCGGCTGGGAGGAGATTCTTCACCGTTGGATGTGAGGATCATACAGATGAAGACGTCCATCAAATCCTCAGCCATGAATCATTTGTGGTGTGTAAACTAGGAAGGTTTCATTTTTACTAAGACCATAAAAGCTGTGAACGTCGAGAACCAGTTCTATCCAGACAAAACGGGTGTCGTTTATGAAGACCAGCATTTCTATGCCGGTCTCGATAACACCCCCCACGTTTAGAATAAAGGCGCAGGCCTCATAATAACTTGAGCACTTCCTCCTGCAGTTAGAGTAGATTTAATTCTAGGTGCTATTTCTTAGCTTGTGTACATGTCCATCATCAGTAAACTGGCATAAATGATGGTAAATGCAATGAAGCCAATACCACGCCCTCTCCCTTTTTGGAAAGTGGCGAGGGTGGCGTGGAAAGGCCACTTAAGCCTAAATTTAAGCGTGATGGGGATTAAAAAGTTGCAAACTGCTTTTTATGCCAGAAAACTAGCAGAGGGCCATTGCAACCCCCAATGTGTGTAACCGGTAAACTCAGTCCAATATTACAGACGCATCCTTTTCCCTAATCTGAGTTTTCTAGCACACAGCCATTCTGCAAACTGTAACATCAAATTATATTTTTCTCCGCTTTCAGGGCTCATGAACGTGAATGTGTGCCGGCCGGGTCCGCACTATATGGGCCCCGGCCCTTTTTTGCACCGCATCACAGATGACTTGAATGGGTCTGCAATCTGGAAGGTCTGGTGCGGAATGGAGGCACAGAACCTTGCGGAAGAACTACAGAGTGCTTCCATGGGGTTTCTCTCCGTGCCAATGTACCGCAAAAAGATAGAACTTTGTTCTACTTTTTTTCGGTGCGGACGGCTCATGGATACATTTAAGTTGAACGGGACTGGATCAGTCTTCAGAATCCGCATGGATCTTGCCCATGCACGGGGGATGGCAAATTGCGGTCCCTAATGCACAGAACGACCGAGCAACGGCCATGTGCATGAGACCTTGCTCCGTGGGTTCACAGCAGCTCAGAAATACAAGCAGCACACGGATACCTGGTTGTTGGATAGCGGGGAAGAGAAGTAATGTGAATGGAGGTTCTTCCCTGTGTTCACGTGGGTAAGGCGAATAGTTTGGCCACACTTTACAGGTTCCCCACGGGGGCACTCTCCATCTTTTTTGCCCCTTATCCTCCAGTAGCTGTTTGCATCATCAGAAGACTCCACACCAGTGACAGACTGCTGTCCGCTCCCTAGAAGATAAAAATGGCATTGTCGTAAATGTCCCCAAATCACACACTGAACACCTTTCATTTTACATCTTCTTCATTGCATTATTTAAAGGGTGTGAACACTTTTGCAACCAAGCCTGTGTAGTCCGATCCCACAGTTGTGCTTCACATTCTTCTTTGTGAGGTAACCTATGACTATAGGAAGGGTCACTTTAATCAAGTTATTTGTAAAGTAGCTTCAAATGTTTTATTTTATTTTAGACTAATTTCAGCAATAGAACAGTACCCTGCAAAGACCATACACTACCTTTAAAAGAGGTTGGTCCGGCTTTTTTAAAGAGTTTTTTTTGTTTGTTTACTAAGTATGAGGGACATTTATCAAAACTGGTGTAAAGTAGAACTGGCTTAGTTGCCCATAGCAACCAATCAGAATCCACCTTTCATCTTCCAAAGGAGCTGTGATAAATGAAAGGTGGATTCTGATTGGTTACGGTGGGCACCTAAGCCAGTTGTTTGATAAATCTCCCTCTGTGTTCCCACACATGATTCTGGCTCCTTTGGTGCACTGCTGCGTCTGCTGTGCCCTGGTACCTGCAAGTCTACTTCCTCAATGGACGGGGATCACATGTGCCGCTGTAGCAGTGTCCTCCAAGTGGTACATGACCCAGAGGTAAGAGGTGTCAGCGCTAAGGCCTTGTCCTCAGAATATGCCATCAGTATCTGACAGCCTGCTGATCCGATGTTCTGCAGCAGCTCTGGCACTGGAACCACACAGCGCTGGCCATTGTGTAGGGGATGGAGCTGGTCACTGCTCCCACTGAAGTGCAGGAGAGCAGCGCTGCAGTTAAAAGCTATGTCCACTACACAATGGATGTGCAATTCTGGCACCGGAGCTACTGCAGAACAGCTGATCAACAGCGGTGTAGGGTGTCAGACACCCCCCACCATCCGAACCAGATATTGATGGCTTAGGGGCTGGTTCACTGGCTGACCTGTTACATGTGCACTTGGCAGCTGAAAGCATCTGTGTTGGTCCCATGTCCATAAGTACCTACAATGCTGAGAAAAATTGTGTTTATTATATGCAAATGAGTCTCTAGGAGCAACGGGGGAGTTGCCATTACACCTAGAGGCTCTGCTCTCTCTGCATTTTCATTTATTGACAGGATCAGGCAGTGAAAACATCACACCTGGTACAGTCAATAAAGTGCAGAGGGTGCGGCAGTTGCAGAGAGATCTAAGCCTCTAGGTGTAATGGTAACGCCCCCATTGCTCCTAGAGACTAATTTGCATATATTAAAACATCACTTTTCTCAGCAATGTGGGCACATATGACCATGGGACCAACACAGATGTCTTCAGCTGCCAAGCACACATGTAACAGGCCAGCCAGTGTCATAGGTGCAAATCTGCTGACAGATGCCCTTCAAAGCCAAGGCTGTGGTCTGGCATTCAGAGTGAAAGACCATAGCAAAAACTGCCGTGGAACATACAGCGGTGTGAACGGGTCCCTAACCTAAGGAAAAGTCATCTCTATGAAAATCATGGTATACCCCTTCAAACCGAACCTCGGGTGACAGCGGGGCTGTTTCTGCAAAAACACCAATCAGGCGATTTGGGGAAATTCCTACTTCTACTCTGCGGCGTGTGAACCTGTGCATGGGCTCAGCAGCAGGCGGCAGTCCACACCGCACACTGGGGACAGATCCATGCCCAGTACATAGACCGGGGATCGCCTGCTGCTGCCTTGTGACAGCACGGAGCCATGACAGGTGCAAGCACAGCACCTCCTCCTATAGTCGACATGATGGGGGTAGTAGTCGCTGAAGCATACGGTGGCATGTACTCAGCACATCATACTCCCTGCACGTGACGTCTCCTCACAGCCGGGCAGGGAGCACTTACCTGAGCCGTACTTCACATCGTGGGAGTGGAGTCGCACGTTATGCCGCGTATTCAGCAGCTTCAGCACGGAGCCGCACGTTACATGCTCGGCGTCCTCACTCCCCTGCCCCGGACACCAGGTGCAGCAAAGACCGAGCACAAGCAGCCCGAATCCCGCCCGCAGCATTGCTTCCCCGGCACCTCAGCCCGGCTTCCCTATAATTTCCATCAACATATCACACGAGCCAATCAACAAACGCCAGCAGAAAGGGGCGTAACCCATGGCATCATGCAGCCAATCATAGATGCGACGGAAATGTGTGGGTGGAGACTAAAGAAACCCCCAGATTGGTAGCTGTGTAGTAGTCCTGAAGGAGTTGTAGACACGAGGGAGAAGGGGATTGGTCCACGCTCTGGCCCATTCAGTGTCAGCCAGCCAATCAGGAAGCAGCGGGTTGCCGCTCTGCTCGCTTCCTACAGCCTCCGGGAAGCCTCAGTTCTCATTAGTAGTTGTCCCATAGGCACCGGCGCTTCTGATGGTGCGCCACCTTGTGTCCGCAGTCAGTTCTTGCTGTTTCACGTTCAGATATTACTACCATGTTCAATCTCTTCTCAAGGCTTGTGATATGCAAAAGGGTGAAACGAAATCTAAAGGCAGAAGACAACTGACCATAGCAACCAATCAGATTCCACCTTTCATTTTTTAAAGCTACTTTGGAAAATGAAAGCTGGATACAGGGGCGTACATAGAAATCATGGGGCCCCATAGCAAAACTTAGTATTGGGCCCCAACTAGGGTGGCCACTGGTTTCATCCCAGAAAGCCTGACCTCACCGGCCACGCCCCAAATCTATAAGTCACGCCCCCATCACAGGCAGGATAAAAAACGTATAGTATACTACCACCCCATGTAAATATGGGATTTTCTGTTCTTTCACATGTAAAATACTCCACTAGACAAATGCTGTGTGTGAACCTGGCCAATCCAGCTCTTCTATCTCTCCAATATTCCCTATTCTATTTGGATCACTCCACCTTGTGCCTGTGATTCTTCAGTTTGTCTGTTTTATATACTCAAGCCCATGCTTCCAATTGTTCTCCTGGTCACTGCTTTCCCCTGGATGACTCCCTATCAGTAAGTGTAGACACTACACGCTTAGCTGATCTTCACACTGTAGAGACTTCCGACCTCTCTCCAAAACATCTGCCCATGAAAACTTCTCAGTTCCTGCTGCGCCTGATCTCCATCCCCAGGTATTGGCTCCTTAAGGAGCTATGTGCCCACCTCTGCTGCTCTCCCATCCACGGTGCTCCTCTGTTCCTGACAGTTCCCGCCTGCACAATTGGCCGATGCAGCGTGCGCGCTGATATAACGTCGACGTCATGTAAGCACGCAGATCCAAACATGCTGCCGCCGGGGCCGGTCCCTGCCTCCTTAAAGTGACCAAGTGAGCAGACCCGCCGTCTAACAACAAAGGAGGACTTCTGACTGTCCGTCCTGGCCTTGCTTCAGACGGAGGACCATGAGTCTAAAAACCAGACTGTCCGGCATAAAACCGGACGTCTGGCCATCCTAGCCACAACCCACCCCCCGCCGCACAAATATAAAGTACAACATTTGTAACAAATTTTATCTATCTATTATCTATCTATCTATTATCTATCTATCTATATTCTGAATCCAACCCCTCCCCCAGCTCTACTGTTAAAGACATGTGTGGATGGACATTACATACAGCGCACATACTTCTGACATCTGATGATGTCTCATCGATGTAGACGTTCTCTTTTGTCATCTTCTCCCTTCGGACCAGACCGCCATGACAAATTATTTCCGCCATGCCTCATCTCTGCAGAGTTTGAAACAAACAACTTAGATGCCTCTCTTTTCTAGCATCATCCTCCTTCGCCTGGTGCCCCAACATTGTCATCCTGCTACCCCAATACTGTGCCCGCTGTGATCCCAGTGCCCCAAATGCTATACTGCAGAAATGACAGTGCCATACAGATAGTTGATCCCATAGTAATAGTGCTCCCAGACTGCCCCCAGTAGTAACTGTGCCCCCTACAGTACCCTAAATAGCAACCCCGTTAGTAGTAATGCCCTCCATATTGTGGTCAATAATAATGTCCACACAGTAACCACAATATTAAACATTCCCCTATACAGCCAGTAGTAGAAATATATGCCCCTACAGTGCCCCAACAGTAGCAAGGTACCTCTACAAGGCACCCCTATAGAGCCCACAGTAGTCATAAAGCCCCTATGGTGCCCCAGTATTTATACAGCCCTGCCACAGTGTCCACGGCAGTTATAATGACCCCCTGTATTATAATACCCCCTGTAGTGCCACTACATATAATGCACCCCCTGCAGTGTCCAGATGTATAATGCCCCCTGTAGGATAATGCCCCCTGTAGTGATAGTATGTAAAATGCTGTCACACACACCCTTATAGTATAATGCACCTTCTGTATTTATAGTATATAGAATGACCCCCTCTGTAGTATATAGAATGCTTGTCCTCCCCCATAGTATATACAATGGCCCCCTCTATAATATTTATAATGCACCCCCCTCTACCCTTAGTATATACAATGGCTCCCTATTTAGTATATATAATTCCCCCCTCCCCCTAGTATATTCAATGATCTCTTCTGCACTATATTTAATGCCCCCTATGTATTGTTATATATATATATATATATATGTAAATATATGTGTTTATATACAGTATATGCTAGAAATACATGGGGGTGCATCATATATATATATATACTACATATATACGCTGCTGATGCTTTTATATAGGACAATGTGCGTCCCCCCTACCCTGCTTAGTTTGTCCCAGGCATAGGGACACTGGGGCACACTGTCCTCTATATAATAAGCATCAGCAGCAAGCACTTCTTGCTGCTGCCCCAGGCAGAATCCAACCAGCTCCCGGTACGGTCCCAACCCCTGAGCCCCCCCCCCCCCCCCCCCCCTGGCTAACAACAGCCCAAGTTCTCCCCGCTCCCCATGATGACCTTTTTTTCACAATTCACATACAGTTACTCACATTATCTGTTTGTGGCTGCGCAGCAGGTCCTGACTCCCAAACCCCGCCCACTTAGTTCTGTGTCAGGAGGTTACTGCCGGAGTGCTGGAGCTGGCGCAGGGACGTGCTCAAAGCATGTAAGGTGGAGGGAGCCCTGAGCACAAGGAAAGCATTGCCCGTCGGAGCCCCAGACAGGGACTCAAGACAGTAGCGCTGGCTGCACCACAGCAGCCATTGTTGTAATAGTGTAATTAGGGGGCGGTGCCTTACATCCACTCCGGGCCCCCCCCTCCCATGGGCCCCATAGCAGCCGCATACCCTGCCTCTATTGGCGGTACGCCATTGGCTGGATACCTGATTGGTTGCTATGGTCAGTTGTCTTCTGCAACAGTTTTGATAAATCTCCCCCAATGTCTACATTTTGATTACAAGGGTATCCCATGATTAACCCCTTAAGTATTGGGCCCATTTTTGATTTTTGTTTTCCCCACATTCAAATAGCCATTACTTTTTACATTTTACGTTCATATAGCCATATGAGGGCTTATTGTTTTGCTGAATAAATTGTATTTTTTGATGGCACCATTTCATTTACCATGTCTTGTATTGGAAAATGGGAAAACATCTAAATAGTCTTTGCATTGCCATTTTCTAGCAGCGATTACTTTTTTTATTTTTTAATCAATAATGTTTTTATTGAGAGATGATTTTGCAAGTTGGGTAGTTATACAGTTATAAACAATAAAGAAATAAAGGTTCCATGCAAAATACACGTTGCTGTGACATATTGAAGGTATGGCAGTGATCATGTGCAATATATAGTAGTCATGTGAAATATACAGTGGTCATATACAGTATACATTAAACAGTAATCCTGTACAGAAAACAGTTACAGACAGCTAATTACCCCAAATTTACCAGTTATAGAAGACAATAAGGGAGTGGATCAGCATACGAGCTAGGTAGCCATAATAGCCATGTGTTGTGCATTGCTATCCTGTGATTCAGCGAGTAAGCGAAAATGAATTCGCATTGCATATGGTAATTTACCAGCTTGAGGACTTCACTGATTGAGGGGGATTTTATTCCCTTCCATTGGTGCACAATCCGCTTTTTTGATGCAGAGAGGATATGGGCAACAATGCCCCTGCTGTTGTGAGGGACCTCTGCCAAACCAATGCTTAGAACAGCTAATTCCGGGCTTAATATCCCCTTTATCCCTGTTACCTCTTCTATGACCCTAGAGATGGAAGTCCAGAAACGTGTGAGTGAAGGGCACAACCACCACATATGGAGAGGGATGCCTATTTGACCACATCCCCTCCAACACAATGGAGAGTAGTTTGGGATAGTATGAGATAATCTGTTTGTGTCATGGAACCATGAACCAGACGTACAACAAGAGATAAGTGGAAATAAGAAGGCTTTATTGAAAATCAAGCTGTAAGCAAAAGTCCAAACGGATGGCTAAACCGAAGCAGGGTCTTGCGTAGCCAGAGGTCAGGAACCAGAAGGGTAGTCAGACGAAGCCAGGATCAGGAACCAGCGGGGTAGTCAGACGAAGCCAGGATCAGTGTCATGGTCTTACCTCCTTGCTGTTCTCCTTCGTTTGACATGTGCTGGCGGCCATCTTGGTTTCTGGGTTTCTTTTAGCCTCCCACCCTGCGGCTCCTCCTTCCCACTGGGAGGAGCTGGATGCCTAGCTCATATATATAGGAGGTCTGTGGCTTCAGTTCCTTGCTTGGTCCTCCTGTGCTCACATGCTTCTAAGACTGCTGCTGCTTCTGGTTCCTGATCCTGGCTTCGTCTGACTACCCTGCTGATTCCTGATCCTGGCTTCGTCTGACTACCCTGCTGGTTCCTGATCCTGGCTTCGTCTGACTACCCTTCTGGTTCCTGATCCCTGGTTTCGCAAGACCCTGCTTCGGTTTAGCCATCCGCTTGGACTTTTGCCTTACAGCTTTATTTTCAATAAAGCCTTCTTATTTCCACTCATCTCTTGTTGTACGTCTGGTTCATGGTTCCATGACATTAGGACCAAGCCATGAATTCTGACGGTACAGGGCCATCCTCGCTACCTACGCTGGTTGCCAGACTTGATCAGCAGGATCACCTGTTGGGTCGGTTCGCTGTGGCGTTGCAAACCCTGCTTGAACGCACGGCTCATTTAGCTTCCGTTGCCGATGGGTCGGTTGTCGCTCCTGGGCCCGCTCCTACTGCCGCTCCGGTTGTTGCGCCAGAGTCTACCCCGACACCTGTTGCTGCGCCTGCGGTGTTTCGGGGTATGACCGGTTCTGCCCCCCTCCCACAGCGCTTTGGGGGAGAGCCAACTCAGTGCCGAGGTTTCCTTAACCAGGTGGGCATTTACTTCGAGTTGCTGCCACATGCCTTTCCTACTGAGAGATCAAAGGTGGGCTTCTTGATCTCGCTGCTCTCGGACAAGGCCTTGGCCTGGGCCAGCCCTTTATGGGAGAACAACAATCCGGTGGTTGCCGAGTTTTCTGGTTTTGTTGCTTCTCTTCGGAAGGTATTCGATGTGCCGGCTCGTGCTGCCTCTGCTGCGAAGCTCCTTATGTCCATCAGACAGGGTTCACGATCCGTAGCTGAATACGCCATTGAGTTTCGTACCCTGGCAGCAGAGGTGGGCTGGAATAATGAGGCTCTGGTCGCTGCTTTCTCTCATGGTCTCTCGGATGCCTTGAAGGATGAGGTTGCAGCTAAGGACCTACCAGTGGAGCTCGAGTCTCTTATTTCTTTCCTGATTTTGATTGACACCAGACTCAGGGAGAGACCTTCCTTTAAGGAGAGCCTGCGGAGGCCTTCTAACAGATTGGCGCCTACGTTTGCTGTCCCACCCGTGCCTCCCTCTCCTCCCACGCCTCCTGGGGATGACTTGTCTGGGGGTGAACCCATGCAACTGGGGTTTGCTCGCCTGTCCGAGGGGGAGAGGGTACTCCGGAGACGCGAGGGCCGATGCATGTACTGTGGTCTCGGTGGGCATTTTCGGTTGGCATGCCCGAACCGTCCGGGAAACGCTCGCACCTGAGATCCTGTCGGGGGCAGATCTTGGGTGGAGTCTCCTCGTCCCCGGTTTCCCGTGTTGACAAACCACTGATTACTGTTGTCCTCTCCTGGGTCGGGGGCTCGGTGACGACCCAGGCGTTGGTGGACTCTGGTGCTGGTGGTTTGTTCATTGATAGTGTGTTCGCTGCCGCCAATTCCATTCCTCTGCAGCCTCGAGGTTCCCCACTGGCTCTTGAGGCGATAGACGGCAGACCCCTTCTGCCGCCACACGTGACTCATGAGACCCTTCCAGTGGGGATGGCCATTGGTGCCGTTCACAGAGAGTCGGTCTGTCTCCAGGTTATTTCGTCTCCACACTACTCGGTGGTCTTGGGGTACCCCTGGCTCCAGAAGCATAATCCGACTTTCGATTGGAAATCGGCCGAGATCCTCTCGTGGTCACCGCAGTGTGGGGCTAGTTGCATCCATGGGCCTGTCAAGTTGCTGTGTACTTCCTCGGACTCTCTGTTGCCTCCTGAATACGAGGAGTACCGGGATGTATTCGATAAGGTGCGTGCGGTTGCCCTACCTCCGCACCGCCCATACGATTGTGCCATAGAGTTACAATCTGGTGCCGTTCCGCCTCGTGGCAAAGTCTATCCACTGTCGGTAGCGGAGAATGAGGCCATGGAGGAGTACGTGAGGGAGGCGCTTTCACGCGGACACATTCGCAAATCCTCGTCCCCGGCAGGGGCTGGATTTTTCTTTGTGAAAAAGAAGGGCGGTGAGTTGAGACCTTGCATCGATTACAGGGGTCTCAATCGCATCACGATCAAGAACGCTTACCCGATACCCTTGATTTCCGAGCTGTTCGATCGCCTCAAAGGGGCCACGGTCTTTACCAAACTCGACCTGAGGGCGGCATATAACCTGGTAAGGATCAAGGCGGGCGATGAGTGGAAGACCGCGTTTAACACCAGGACCGGTCATTATGAATCCTTGGTTATGCCCTTTGGGTTGTGCAATGCGCCCGCAGTCTTCCAGGAATTCATCAACGATGTTTTCCGTGACCTGTTGCAGCAGTGTGTGGTGGTCTATTTGGATGACATCTTGGTATATTCTGAATCCATGGAGGCCCACATTCTGGATGTCAGACGAGTGTTGCAACGGTTACGAGAGAACAAGCTGTTCGGTAAGCTTGAGAAATGCGAATTTCACCGATCCCAGGTAACCTTCTTAGGTTACATCATTTCCGCTGAGGGGTTCTCCATGGATCCTGAGAAGGTTTCGGCTGTCTTACAGTGGCCCCAGCCCAGTGGTCTTCGTGCCCTGCAGCGCTTTTTGGGCTTCGCCAATTATTATCGGAAGTTCATCAGGGACTTTTCCATGCTAGCCAAGCCTCTCACGGATCTGACCAGGAAGGGCAGTAATCCCCAGGTCTGGCCACCCGAGGCCATCCGAGCTTTTGAGGCTCTAAAGTCCGCCTTTGTGTCGGCTCCGATTCTGTCGCATCCCAACCCTGGGTTGCCGTTTGTCCTCGAGGTGGACGCGTCTGAGACGGGAGTAGGCGCCCTCCTGTCTCAGCGTAGAACACCAGAGGGTCCTCTGCTTCCTTGTGGGTTTTACTCCCGGAAACTGTCTTCCGCGGAGTGCAACTACCAGATTGGTGACAGGGAGTTATTGGCCATCGTGCAGGCCCTTAAAGAATGGAGGCACTTGATCGAGGGCTCGGTGGTTCCGGTTCTCATCCTGACGGACCACAAGAATCTGACCTACCTCTCTGAGGCCAAGAGATTGACACCACGTCAGGCCAGATGGGCTCTGTTCTTGTCACGTTTTAATTACGTGGTCTCCTACCTACCCGGTTCCAAGAACATCAGAGCGGATGCCTTATCACGGCAGTACTCCGAGCTGTCCAGGGAGGAGTCGATTCCGACTTCGGTCATACCTCCGAATCAGATCCTGGCCGCCATTCGCACCAGCCTGACCTCTCCCCTGGGTGAGCAGATTTTGGCGGCTCAATCTGGTGCTCCCTCTGGGAGACCCAACGGCAGGTGTTTTGTGCCTGAGGAGTTGCGCACTCGGTTGTTGCGAACCTACCATAACTCCAAGGCCGCGGGGCATCCTGGAAAGAATCAGCTGTCCTGGGCTGTTTCACGTCTGTTCTGGTGGCCTTCTCTACGTTCCGACATCGCCGCATATGTAGCGGCATGCTCCGTTTGTGCCCAGAGTAAGTCCCCTCGGCACCTTCCGTTGGGCCTTTTGCAACCCATAGCCACCGGGGAGCGTCCATGGTCACACCTGGGGATGGATTTCATTGTGGACCTCCCTGCATCCCGAGGCCATACGGTCATTCTCATGATAGTGGATCGGTTTTCCAAAATGTGCCACTGTGTTCCTCTCAAGAAGTTACCCTCTGCACAAGAGTTGGCCTCGATTTTTGCCAGGGAGGTCTTCCGGTTGCACGGTTTGCCCAAGGAGATTGTGTCGGATCGGGGGAGTCAGTTTGTGTCCAGGTTCTGGCGCGCCTTTTGCTCCCAGTTGGGGATTCATCTCTCTTTCTCCTCGGCCTACCACCCTCAGTCCAATGGGGCCGCAGAACGATCCAATCAGGCCTTGGAGCAATTCCTTCGTTGCTATGTCTCCGATCACCAAGACAATTGGGTTGACCTCCTGCCTTGGGCTGAGTTTGCCAGGAACACGGCGGTGAACTCTTCCTCTAGGACGTCTCCCTTCATGGCCAATTATGGGTTCCAACCTGCCGTGTTACCGGAGGTATTCTCTCCCCAGGATATTCCGGCTGTGGAGGATCACCTTTCCGTCCTACGTGCTTCTTGGGTACAGATCCAGAGGTCCCTTGAGGTCTCTGCGCAGCGCCAGAGACTCCAGGCTGATCGCAGACGAGCGCCCGCTCCTTCCTACCAGGTCGGAGACCGCGTATGGTTGTCCACCCGCAACCTCAACCTTCGAGTGCCCACTCCCAAGCTGGCGCCTCGCTTTGTTGGTCCCTTCCGAGTGCTTCGCAGGGTAAACCCGGTAGCCTATGCCCTTGCGCTTCCTCCTGGCATGCGGATCTCCAACGTGTTTCATGTCTCCCTGTTGAAGCCACTGGTGTGTAATCGTTTCACTTCCTCGATTCCTCGGCCTCGTCCGGTCCAAGTGGGCAATCGTGAGGAGTATGAGGTGAGCAATATCCTGGACTCATGCCTGGTCCACGGCCGGGTGCAGTTTTTGGTCCATTGGCGTGGTTATGGTCCAGAGGAGCGTTCCTGGGTTCCCTCCGCAGATGTCCATGCTCCTGCCTTGCTCCGAGCCTTCCACGCACGCTTCCCTCAGAAACCGTTCCTTACTCCGCGGAGGAGGGGCCCTTGAGGGGGAGGTACTGTCATGGTCTTACCTCCTTGCTGTTCTCCTTCGTTTGACATGTGCTGGCGGCCATCTTGGTTTCTGGGTTTCTTGTAGCCTCCCACCCTGCGGCTCCTCCTTCCCACTGGGAGGAGCTGGATGCCTAGCTCATATATATATGAGGTCTGTGGCTTCAGTTCCTTGCTTGGTCCTCCTGTGCTCACATGCTTCTAAGACTGCTGCTGCTTCTGGTTCCTGATCCTGGCTTCGTCTGACTACCCTGCTGATTCCTGATCCTGGCTTCGTCTGACTACCCTGCTGGTTCCTGATCCTGGCTTCGTCTGACTACCCTTCTGGTTCCTGATCCCTGGTTTCGCAAGACCCTGCTTCGGTTTAGCCATCCGCTTGGACTTTTGCCTTACAGCTTTATTTTCAATAAAGCCTTCTTATTTCCACTCATCTCTTGTTGTACGTCTGGTTCATGGTTCCATGACAATCAGGAACCAGCGGGGTAGTCAGACGAGGCCAGGATCAGGAACCAGAAGCAGCAGTCTTAGAAGCATGTGAACACAGGAGGACCAAGCAAGGAACTGAAGCCACAGACCTCCTATATATATGAGCTAGGCATCCAGCTCCTCCCAGTGGGAAGGAGAAGCCGCAGGGTGGGAGGCTACAAGAAACCCGAAACCAAGATGGCCGCCA